>NW_027450480.1:0-75551 GCF_964194025.1 Convolutriloba macropyga | reverse complement strand
CCAAGGGGGGGTAAAATGGTGTAAGAGTGAGGGGGTAATTTGCTCAGAGGGGGTAAAATGAGGTAAGTGCAGGGCTGCCAAGGGGGTAAAATGGCGGAAGAATGAGGGGGTAATTTGTTCAGAGGGGGTAAAATGATGTAAGAATTGGGCTGCCAAGGGGGTAAAATTGTGTAAGAGTGAGGTGGTAATTTGTCCAGAGGGGGTAAAATGAGGTAAGAGTTGGGCTGCCAAGGGGGGTAAAATGGTGTAAGAGTGAGGGGGTAATTTGTTCAGAGGGGGTAAAATGATGTAAGAGTTGGGATGCCAAGGGGGGGGGGTAAAATGGTGTAAGAGTGAGGGGGTAATTTGTTCAGAGGGGGTAAAATGATGTAAGAGTTGGGATGCCAAGGGGGGGGGGGTTAAATGGTGTTAAGAGTGAGGGGGTAATTTGTTCAGAGGGGGTAAAATGATGAAAGAGTTGGGCTGCCAAGGGGGGTAAAATTGTGTAAGAGTGAGGGGGGTAATTTGATCAGAGAGGGTAAAATGATGTAAGAGTTGGGCTGCCAAGGGGGGTAAAATTGTGTAAGAGTGAGGTGGTAATTTGTCCAGAGGGGGTAAAATGAGGTAAGAGTTGGGCTGCCAAGGGGGGTAAAATGGTGTAAGAGTGAGGGGGTAATTTGTTCAGAGGGGGTAAAAAGATGTAAGAGTTGGGCTGCCAAGTGGGGTAAAATTGTGTAAGAGTGAGGGGGTAATTTGTTCAGAGGGGGTAAAATGATGTAAGAGTTGGGCTGCCAAGGGGGGTAAAACTGTGTAAGAGTGAGGGGGTAATTTTTCCAGAGGGGGTAAAATGAGGTAAGAGTGGGCTGCCAAGGGGGGTAAACTGGTGTAAGAGTGAGGGGGTAATTTGTTCAGAGGGGGTAAAATGATGTAAGAGTTGGGCTGCCAAGGGGGGTAAAACTGTGTAAGAGTGAGGGGGTAATTTTTCCAGAGGGGGTAAAATGATGTAAGAATTGGGCTGCCAACGGGGTAAAACTGTGTAAGAGTGAGGTGGTGATTTGTCCAGAGGGGGTAAAATGAGGTAAGAGTTGGGCTGCCAAGGCGGGTAAAATGGTGTAAGAGTGAGGGGGTAATTTGTTCAGAGGGGGTAAAATGATGTAAGAGTTGGGATGCCAAGGGGGGGGGGGGGGTAAAATGGTGTAAGAGTGAGGGGGTAATTTGTTCAGAGGGGGTAAAAAGATGTAAGAGTTGGGCTGCCAAGTGGGGTAAAATTGTGTAAGAGTGAGGGGGTAATTTGTTCAGAGGGGGTAAAAATGATGTAAGAGTTGGGCTGCCAAGGGGGGTAAAACTGTGTAAGAGTGAGGGGGTAATTTTTCCAGAGGGGGTAAAATGAGGTAAGAGTGGGCTGCCAAGGGGGGTAAACTGGTGTAAGAGTGAGGGGGTAATTTGTTCAGAGGGGGGTAAAATGATGTAAGGAGTTGGGCTGCCAAGGGGGGTAAAACTGTGTAAGAGTGAGGGGGGTAATTTTTCCAGAGGGGGTAAAATGATGTAAGAATTGGGCTGCCAACGGGTAAAACTGTGTAAGAGTGAGGTGGTGATTTGTCCAGAGGGGGTAAAATGAGGTAAGAGTTGGGCTGCCAAGGCGGGTAAAATGGTGTAAGAGTGAGGGGGTAATTTGTTCAGAGGGGGTAAAATGATGTAAGAGTTGGGATGCCAAGGGGGGGGGGGGGGGGGGGTAAAATGGTGTAAGAGTGAGGGGGTAATTTGTTCAGAGGGGTAAAAAGATGTAAGAGTTGGGCTGCCAAGGGGGGTAAAATTGTGTAAGAGTGAGGGGGCAATTTTTCCAGAGGGGGTAAAATGAGGTAAGAGTGGGCTGCCAAGGGGGGTAAAATGGTGTAAGAGTGAGGGGGTAATTTGCTCAGAGGGGTAAAATGAGGTAAGTGCAGGGCTGCCAAGGGGGTAAAATGGTGGAAGAATGAGGGGGTAATTTGTTCAGAGGGGGTAAAATGATTTAAGAATTGGGCTGCCAAGGGGGTAAAATTGTGTAAGAGTGAGGTGGTAATTTGTCCAGAGGGGGTAAAATGAGGTAAGAGTTGGGCTGCCAAGGGGGGTAAAATGGTGTAAGAGTGAGGGGGTAATTTGTTCAGAGGGGGTAAAATGATGTAAGAGTTGGGATGCCAAGGGGGGGGGGGGGGTAAAATGGTGTAAGAGTGAGGGGGTAATTTGTTCAGAGGGGGTAAAATGATGTAAGAGTTGGGATGCCAAGGGGGGGGGGGGTTAAATGGTGTAAGAGTGAGGGGGTAATTTGTTCAGAGGGGGTAAAATGATGAAAGAGTTGGGCTGCCAAGGGGGGTAAAATTGTGTAAGAGTGAGGGGGTAATTTGATCAGAGAGGGTAAAATGATGTAAGAGTTGGGCTGCCAAGGGGGGTAAAATTGTGTAAGAGTGAGGTGGTAATTTGTCCAGAGGGGGTAAAATGAGGTAAGAGTTGGGCTGCCAAGGGGGATAAAATGGTGTAAGAGTGAGGGGGTAATTTGTTCAGAGGGGGTAAAAAGATGTAAGAGTTGGGCTGCCAAGTGGGGTAAAATTGTGTAAGAGTGAGGGGGTAATTTGTTCAGAGGGGGTAAAATGATGTAAGAGTTGGGCTGCCAAGGGGGGTAAAACTGTGTAAGAGTGAGGGGGTAATTTTTCCAGAGGGGGTAAAATGAGGTAAGAGTGGGCTGCCAAGGGGGGTAAACTGGTGTAAGAGTGAGGGGGTAATTTGTTCAGAGGGGGTAAAATGATGTAAGAATTGGGCTGCCAACGGGGTAAAACTGTGTAAGAGTGAGGTGGTGATTTGTCCAGAGGGGGTAAAATGAGGTAAGAGTTGGGCTGCCAAGGCGGGTAAAATGGTGTAAGAGTGAGGGGGTAATTTGTTCAGAGGGGGTAAAATGATGTAAGAGTTGGGATGCCAAGGGGGGGGGGGTAAAATGGTGTAAGAGTGAGGGGGTAATTTGTTCAGAGGGGGTAAAAAGATGTAAGAGTTGGGCTGCCAAGGGGGGTAAAATTGTGTAAGAGTGAGGGGGCAATTTTTCCAGAGGGGGTAAAATGAGGTAAGAGTGGGCTGCCAAGGGGGGTAAAATGGTGTAAGAGTGAGGGGGTAATTTGCTCAGAGGGGTAAAATGAGGTAAGTGCAGGGCTGTCAAGGGGGTAAAATGGTGTAAGAGTGGGGGGTAATTTGTTCAGAGGGGGTAAAATGATGTAAGAATTGGGCTGCCAAGGGGGTAAAATTGTGTAAGAGTGAGGTGGTAATTTGTCCAGAGGGGGTAAAATGAGGTAAGAGTTGGGCTGCCAAGGGGGGTAAAATGATGTAAGAGTGAGGGGGTAATTTGTTCAGAGGGGGTAAAATGATGTAAGAGTTGGGATGCCAAGGGGGGGGGGGGTAAAATGGTGTAAGAGTGAGGGGGTAATTTCTTCAGAGGGGGTAAAATGATGTAAGAGTTGGGATGCCAGGGGGGGGGGGTTAAATGGTTAAATGGTGTAAGAGTGTGGGGGTAATTTGTTCAGAGGGAGTAAAAAGATGTAAGAGTTGGGCTGCCAAGGGGGGTAAAATTGTGTAAGAGTGAGGGGGTAATTTTTCCAGAGGGGGTAAAATGAGGTAAGAGTGGGCTGCCAAGGGGGGTAAACTGGTGTAAGAGTGAGGGGGTAATTTGTTCAGAGGGGGTAAAATGATTTAAGAATTGGGCTGCCAAGGGTGTAAAATTGTGTAAGAGTGAGGGGGTAATTTTTCCAGAGGTGGTAAAATGAGGTAAGGGTTGGGCTGCCAAGGGGGGTAAAATGGTGCAAGAGTGAGGGGGTAATTTGTTCAGAGGGGGTAAAATGATGTAAGAGTTGGGATGCCAAGGGGGGGGGGGGGTAAAATGGTTTAAGAGTGAGGGGGTAATTTGTTTAGAGGGGGTAAAAAGATGTAAGGGTTGGGCTGCCAAGGGCGGTAAAATTGTGTAAGATTGAGGGGATAATTTGCTCAGAGGGGGTAAAATGATGAAAGAGTTGGGCTGCCAAGGGGGGTAAAATTGTGTAAGAGTGAGGGGGTAATTTGTTCAGAGAGGGTAAAATGATGTAAGAGTTGGGCTGCCAAGGGGGGTAAAATTGTGTAAGAGTGAGGTGGTAATTTGTCCAGAGGGGGTAAAATGAGGTAAGAGTTGGGCTGCCAAGGGGGGTAAAATGGTGTAAGAGTGAGGGGGTAATTTGTTCAGAGGGGGTAAAATGATGTGAGAGTCGGGATGCCAAGGGGGGGGGGGGGGTAAAATGGTTTAAGAGTGAGGGGGTAATTTGTTTAGAGGGGGTAAAAAGATGTAAGAGTTGGGCTGCCAAGGGGGGTAAAATTGTGTAAGATTGAGGGGATAATTTGCTCAGAGGGGGTAAAATGATGTAAGAGTTGGGCTGCCAAGGGGGTTAAAATGGTGTAAGAGTGAGGGGGTAATTTGTTCAGAGGGGGTAAAATGATGAAAGAGTTGGGCTGCCAAGGGGGGTAAAATTGTGTAAGAGTGAGGGGGTAATTTGATCAGAGAGGGTAAAATGATGTAAGAGTTGGGCTGCCAAGGGGGGTAAAATTGTGTAAGAGTGAGGTGGTAATTTGTCCAGACAGGTAAAATGAGGTAAGAGTTGGGCTGCCAAGGGGGGTAAAATGGTGTAAGAGTGAGGGGGTAATTTGTTCAGAGGGGGTAAAAAGATGTAAGAGTTGGGCTGCCAAGTGGGGTAAAATTGTGTAAGAGTGAGGGGGTAATTTGTTCAGAGGGGGTAAAATGATGTAAGAGTTGGGCTGCCAAGGGGGGTAAAATGGTGTAAGAGTAAGGGGATAATTTGCTCAGAGGGGGTAAAATGATGTAAGAGTTGGGATGCCAGGGGGGGGGGGGGTAAAATAGTGTAAGAGTGAGGGGGTAATTTGTTCAGAGGGGGTAAAAAGATGTAAGAGTTGGGCTGCCAAGGGGGGTAAAATTGTGTAAGAGTGAGGGGGTAATTTGTTCAGAGGGGGTAAAATGATGTACGAGTTGGGATGCCAGGGGGGGGGGGGGTAAAATGGTGTAAGAGTGAGGGGGTAATTTGTTCAGAGGGGGTAAATTGATGTAAGAGTTGGGATGCCAAGGGGGGGGGGTAAAATGGTGTAAGAGTGAGGGGGTAATTTGTTCAGAGGGGGTAAAAAGATGTAAGAGTTGGGCTGCCAAGGGGGTAAAATTGTGTAAGAGTGAGGGGGTAATTTGTTCAGAGGGGGTAAAATGATGTAAGAGTTGGGATGCCAAGGGGGGGGGGGGGGGTAAAATGGTGTAAGAGTGAGGGGGTAATTTGTTCAGAGGGGGTAAAAAGATGTAAGAGTTGGGCTGCCAAGGGGGGTAAAATTGTGTAAGAGTGAGGGGGTAATTTGTCCAGAGGGGGGGGGGGAAATGAGGTAAGAGTGGGGCTGTTAAGGGGGGTAAAATGGTGTAAGAGTGAGGGGGTAATTTGTTCAGAGGGGGTAAAATGATGTAAGAGTTGGGATGCCAAGGGGGGGGGGGTAAAATGGTGCAAGAGTGAGGGGGTAATTTGATCAGAGGGGGTAAAATGATTTAAGAATTGGTCTGCCAAGGGGGTAAAATTGTGTAAGAGTGAGGTGGTAATTTGTCCAGAGGGGGTAAAATGATGTAAGAGTTGGGCTGCCATGGGGGGTAAAATGGTGTAAGAGTGAGGGGTAATTTGTTCAGAGGGGGTAAAATGATGTAAGAGATAGGATGCCAGGGGGGGGGGGGTAAAATGGTGTAAAGGTGAGGGGGTAATTTGTTCAGAGGGGGTAAAATGATGTAAGAGTTGGGATGCCAAGGGGTGGGGGGGAGGGGTAAAATGGTGTAAGAGTGAGGGGGTAATTTGTTCAGAGGGGGTAAAAAGATGTAAGAGTTGGGCTGCCAAGGGGGGTAAAATTGTATAAGATTGAGGGGGTAATTTGTTCAGAGGGGGTAAAATGATGTAAGAGTTGGGCTGCCAAGGGGGTAAAATGGTGTAAGAGTGAGGGGATAATTTGCTCAGAGGGGGTAAAATGATGTAAGAGTTGGGATGCCAAGGGGGGGGGGGTAAAATGGTGTAAGAGTGAGGGGGTAATTTGTTGAGAGGGGGTAAAAAGATGTAAGAGTTGGGCTGCCAAGGGGGTAAAATTGTGTAAGAGTGAGGGGGTAATTTGTCCAGAGGGGGGAAAAAGGAGGTAAGAGTTGGGCTGTTAAGGGGGGTAAAATGGTGTAAGAGTGAGGGGGTAATTTGTTCAGAGGGGGTAAAATGATGTAAGAGTTGAGCTGCCAAGGGGGGTAAAATAGTGTAAGAGTGAGGGGGTAATTTGATCAGAGGGGGTAAAATGATTTAGGAATTGGGCTGCCAAGGGGGTAAAATTGTGTAAAAGTGAGGTGGTAATTTGTCCAGAGGGGGTAAAATGAGGTAAGAGTTGGGCTGCCAAGGGGGATAAAATGGTGTAAGAGTGAGGGGGTAATTTGTTCAGAGGGGGTAAAATGATGTAAGAGTTGGGATGCCAAGGAGGGGGGGTAAAATGGTGTAAGAGTGAGGGGGTAATTTGTTCAGAGGGGGTAAAATGATGTAAGAGTTGGGATGCCAAGGGGTGGGGGGGGGGGTAAAATGGTATAAGAGTGAGGGGGTAATTTGTTCAGAGGGGGTAAAATGATTTAAGAGTTGGGATGCCAAGGAGGGGGGGTAAAATGGTGTAAGAGTGAGGGGGTAATTTGTTCAGAGGGGGTAAAATGATGTAAGAGTTGGGATGCCAAGGGGGGGGGGGGGTAAAATGGTATAAGATTGAGGGGGTAATTTGTTCAGAGGGGGTAAAATGATTTAAGAATTGGGCTGCCAAGGGGGTAAAATTGTGTAAGAGTGAGGTGGTAATTTGTCCAGAGGGGGTAAAATGAGGTAAGAGTTGGGCTGCCAAGGGGGATAAAATGGTGTAAGAGTGAGGGGGTAATTTGTTCAGAGGGGGTAAAATGATGTAGGAGTTGGGATGCCAAGGAGGGGGGGGGGGGTAAAATGGTGTAAGAGTGAGGGGGTAATTTGTTCAGAGGGGGTAAAATGATGTAAGAGTTGGGATGCCAAGGAGGGGGGTTAAAATGGTGTAAGAGTGAGGGGGTAATTTGTTCAGAGGGGGTAAAAAGATGTATGAGTTGGGCTGCCAAGGGGGGGGGGGGGTAAAATTGTGTAAGAGTGAGGGGGTAATTTGTTCAGAGGCGGTAAAATGATGTAAGAGTTGGGCTGCCAAGGGGGGTAAAATGGTGTAAGAGTGAGGGGATAATTTGCTCAGAGGGGGTAAAATGATGTAAGAGTTGGGATGCCAGGGGGTGGTAAAATGGTGTAAGAGTGAGGGGGTAATTGGTTCAGAGGGGGTAAAATGATGTAAGAGTTGGGCTGCCAAGGGGGGTAAAATGGTGTAAGAGTGAGGGGGTAATTTGATCAGAGGGAGGTAAAATAAGTTAAGAATTGGGCTGCCAAGGGGGTAAAATTGTGTAAGAGTGAGGTGGTAATTTGTCCAGAGGGGGTAAAATGAGGTGAGAGTTGGGCTGCCAAGGGGGGTAAAATGGTGTAAGAGTGAGGGGGTAATTTGTTCAGAGGGGGTAAAATGATGTAAGAGTTGGGATGCCAAGGGGGGTTGGGGGGTAAAATGGTGTAAGAGTGAGGGGGTAAGTTGTTCAGAGGGGGTAAAATGATGTAAGAGTTGGGATGCCAAGGGGGGGGGGGGTAAAATGGTGTAAGAGTGAGGGGGTAATATGTTCAGAGGGGGTAAAATGATGTAAGAGTTGGGATGCCAGGGGGGGGGGGGGTAAAATGGTGTAAGAGTGAGGGGGTAATTTTTTCAGAGGGGGTAAAATGATGTAAGAGTTGGGCTGCCAAGGGGGGTAAAATGGTGTAAGAGTGAGGGGATAATTTGCTCAGAGGGAGTAAAATGATGTAAGAGTTGGGATGCCAAGGGGGGGGGGGGAAATGGTGTAAGCGTGAGGGGGTAATTTGTTCAGAGGGGGTAAAAAGATGTAAGAGTTGGGCTGCCAAGGGGGGTAAAATTGTGTAAGAGTGAGGGGGTAGTTTGTCCAGAGGGGGGGAAAATTGAGGTCAGAGTTGGGCTGTTAAGGGGGGTAAAATGGTGTAAGAGTGAGGGGGTAATTTGTTCAGAGGGGGTAAAATGATTTAAGAATTGGGCTGCCAAGGGGGTAAAATTGTGTAAGAGTGAGGTGGTAATTTGTTCAGAGGGGGTAAAATGATGTAGGAGTTGGGATGCCAGGGGGGGGGGGGTAAAATGGTGTAAGAGTGAGGGGGTAATTTGTTCAGAGGGGGTAAAATGATGTAAGAGTTGGGATGCCAAGGAGGGGGGGGGGGGGTAAAATGGTGTAAGAGTGAGGGGGTAATTTGTTCAGAGGGGGTAAAAAGATGTATGAGTTGGGCTGCCAAGGGGGGGGGGGTAAAATTGTGTAAGAGTGAGGGGGTAATTTGTTCAGAGGGGGTAAAATGATGTAAGAGTTGGGCTGCCAAGGGGGGTAAAATGGTGTAAGAGTGAGGGGATAATTTGCTCAGAGGGGGTAAAATGATGTAAGAGTTGGGATGCCAGGGGGGTGGTAAAATGGTGTAAGAGTGAGGGGGTAATTGGTTCAGAGGGGGTAAAATGATGTAAGAGTTGGGCTGCCAAGGGGGGTAAAATGGTGTAAGAGTGAGGGGATAATTTGCTCAGAGGGGGTAAAATGATGTAAGAGTTGGGATGCCAGGGGGGTGGTAAAATGGTGTAAGAGTGAGGGGGTAATTGGTTCAGAGGGGGTAAAATGATGTAAGAGTTGGGCTGCCAAGGGGGGTAAAATGGTGTAAGAGTGAGGTGGTAATTTGTTCAGAGGGGGTAAAATGATGTAGGAGTTGGGATGCCAGGGGGGGGGGGGGGTAAAATGGTGTAAGAGTGAGGGGGTAAGTTGTTCAGAGGGGGTAAAATGATGTAAGAGTTGGGATGCCAGGGGGGGGGGTAAAATGGTGTAAGAGTTAGGGGGTAATTTTTTCAGAGGGGGTAAAATGATGTAAGAGTTGGGCTGCCAAGGGGGGTAAAATGGTGTAAGAGTGAGGGGATAATTTGCTCAGAGGGGGTAAAATGATGCTAGAGTTGGGATGCCAAGGGGGGGGGGAAATGGTGTAAGCGTGAGGGGGTAATTTGTTCAGAGGGGGTAAAAAGATGTAAGAGTTGGGCTGCCAAGGGGGGTAAAATTGTGTAAGAGTGAGGGGGTAGTTTGTCCAGAGGGGGGGAAAATTGAGGTAAGAGTTGGGCTGTTAAGGGGGGTAAAATGGTGTAAGAGTGAGGGGGTAATTTGTTCAGAGGGATAAAATGATTTAAGAATTGGGCTGCCAAGGGGGTAAAATTGTGTAAGAGTGAGGTGGTAATTTGTTCAGAGGGGGTAAAATGATGTAGGAGTTGGGATGCCAGGGGGGGGGGGGGTAAAATGGTGTAAGAGTGAGGGGGTAATTTGTTCAGAGGGGGTAAAATGATGTAAGAGTTGGGATGCCAAGGAGGGGGGGGGGGGGTAAAATGGTGTAAGAGTGAGGGGGTAATTTGTTCAGAGGGGGTAAAATGATGTAAGAGTTGGGCTGCCAAGGGGGGTAAAATGGTGTAAGAGTGAGGGGATAATTTGCTCAGAGGGGGTAAAATGATGTAAGAGTTGGGATGCCAGGGGGGTGGTAAAATGGTGTAAGAGTGAGGGGGTAATTGGTTCAGAGGGGGTAAAATGATGTAAGAGTTGGGCTGCCAAGGGGGGGGGGGGGTAAAATTGTGTAAGAGTGAGGGGGTAGTTTGTCCAGAGGGGGGGAAAATTGAGGTAAGAGTTGGGCTGTTAAGGGGGGTAAAATGGTGTAAGAGTGAGGGGGTAATTTGTTCAGAGGGATAAAATGATTTAAGAATTGGGCTGCCAAGGGGGTAAAGTTGTGTAAGAGTGAGGTGGTAATTTGTCCAGAGGGGGTAAAATCAGGTGACAGTTGGGCTGCCAAGGGGGGTAAAATGGTGTAAGAGTGAGGGGGTAATTTGTTCAGAGGGGGTAAAATGATGTAAGAGTTGGGATGCCAAGGGGGGTTGGGGGGTAAAATGGTGTAAGAGTGAGGGGGTAAGTTGTTCAGAGGGGGTAAAATGATGTAAGAGTTGGGATGCCAAGGGGGGGGGGGGTAAAATTGTGTAAGAGTGAGGGGGTAATTTGTTCAGAGGGGGTAAAATGATGTAAGAGTTGGGATGCCAGGGGGGGGGGGTAAAATGGTGTAAGAGTGAGGGGGTAATTTGTTCAGAGGGGGTAAAATGATGTAAGAGTTGGGCTGCCAAGGGGGGTAAAATGGTGTAAGAGTGAGGGGATAATTTGCTCAGAGGGGGTAAAATGATGTAAGAGTTGGGATGCCAAGGGGGGGGGGGGTAAAATGGTGTAAGCGTGAGGGGGTAATTTGTTCAGAGGGGGTAAAAAGATGTAAGAGTTGGGCTGCCAAGGGGGTAAAATTGTGTAAGAGTGAGGGGGTAGTTTGTCCAGAGGGGGGGAAAATTGAGGTAAGAGTTGGGCTGTTAAGGGGGGTAAAATGGTGTAAGAGTGAGGGGGTAATTTGTTCAGAGGGATAAAATGATTTAAGAATTGGGCTGCCAAGGGGGTAAAGTTGTGTAAGAGTGAGGTGGTAATTTGTCCAGAGGGGGTAAAATCAGGTGACAGTTGGGCTGCCAAGGGGGGTAAAATGGTGTAAGAGTGAGGGGGTAATTTGTTCAGAGGGGGTAAAATGATGTAAGAGTTGGGATGCCAAGGGGGGTTGGGGGGTAAAATGGTGTAAGAGTGAGGGGGTAAGTTGTTCAGAGGGGGTAAAATGATGTAAGAGTTGGGATGCCAAGGGGGGGGGGGGGTAAAATTGTGTAAGAGTGAGGGGGTAATTTGTTCAGAGGGGGTAAAATGATGTAAGAGTTGGGATGCCAGGGGGGGGGGGTAAAATGGTGTAAGAGTGAGGGGGTAATTTGTTCAGAGGGGGTAAAATGATGTAAGAGTTGGGCTGCCAAGGGGGGTAAAATGGTGTAAGAGTGAGGGGATAATTTGCTCAGAGGGGGTAAAATGATGTAAGAGTTGGGATGCCAAGGGGGGGGGGGGTAAAATGGTGTAAGCGTGAGGGGGTAATTTGTTCAGAGGGGGTAAAAAGATGTAAGAGTTGGGCTGCCAAGGGGGGTAAATTTGTGTAAGAGTGAGGGGGTAGTTTGTCCAGAGGGGGGGGAAAAATAAGGTAAGAGTTGGGCTGTTAAGGGGGGTAAAATGGTGTAAGAGTGAGGGGGTAATTTGTTCAGAGGGGGTAAAATGATGTAAGAGTTGGGATGCCAAGGGGGGGGGGGGCGGTAAAATGGTGTAAGAGTGAGGGGGTAATTTGTTCAGAGGGGGTAAAATGATGTAAGAGTTGGGATGCCAAGGAGGGCGGGAAAATGGTGTAAGAGTGAGGGGGTAATTTGTTCAGAGGGGGTAAAAAGATGTAAGAGTTGGGCTGCCAGGGGGGGGGGGGGGCTAAAATTGTGCAAGAGTGAGGGGGTAATTTTTTCAGAGGGGGTAAAATGATGTAAGAGTTGGGCTGCCAAGGGGGGTAAAATGGTGTAAGAATGAGGGGATAATTTGCTCAGAGGGGGTAAAATGATGTAAGAGTTGGGATGCCAGGGGGGGGGGGAGGTAAAATGGTGTAAGAGTGAGGGGGTAATTTGTTCAGAGGGGGTAAAATGATGTAAGAGTTGGGCTGCCAAGGGGGGTAAAATAGTGTAAGAGTGAGGGGGTAATTTGATCAGAGGGGGTAAAATGATTTAAGAATTGGGCTGCCAAGGGGGTAAAATTGTGTAAGAGTGAGGTGGTAATTTGTCCAGAGGGGGTAAAATGATGTAAGAGTTGGGCTGCCAAGGGGGGTAAAATAGTGTAAGAGTGAGGGGGTAATTTGATCAGAGGGGGTAAAATGATTTAAGAATTGGGCTGCCAAGGGGGTAAAATTGTGTAAGAGTGAGGTGGTAATTTGTCCAGAGGGGGTAAAATGAGGTAAAAGTTGGGCTGCCAAGGGGGATAAAATGGTGTAAGAATGAGGGGATAATTTGTTCAGAGGGGGTAAAATGATGTAAGAGTTGGGCTGCCAAGGGGGGTAAAATAGTGTAAGAGTGAGGGGGTAATTTGATCAGAGGGGGTAAAATGATTTAAGAATTGGGCTGCCAAGGGGGTAAAATTGTGTAAGAGTGAGGTGGTAATTTGTCCAGAGGGGGTAAAATGAGGTAAAAGTTGGGCTGCCAAGGGGGATAAAATGGTGTAAGAATGAGGGGATAATTTGCTCAGAGGGGGTAAAATGATGTAAGAGTTGGGATGCCAGGGGGGGGGGGGGGTAAAATGGTGTAAGAGTGAGGGGGTAATTTGTTCAGAGGGAGTAAAATGATGTAAGAGTTGGGTTGCCAAGGGGGGAGGGGAGGGGGGGGGGGGGTAAAATGGTGTAAGAGTGAGGGTGTAATTTGTTCAGAGGGGGTAAAATGATGTAAGAGTTGGGCTGCCAAGGGGGGTAAAATAGTGTAAGAGTGAGGGGGTAATTTGATCAGAGGGGGTAAAATGATTTAAGAATTGGGCTGCCAAGGGGGTAAAATTGTGTAAGAGTGAGGTGGTAATTTGTTCAGAGGGGGTAAAATGATGTAAGAGTTGGGATGCCAAGGGGGGGGGGGGTAAAATGGTGTAAGAGTGAGGGGGTAATTTGTTCAGAGGGGGTAAAATGATGTATGAGTTGGGATGTCAAGGAGGGGAGGAAAAATGGTATAAGAGTGAGGGGGTAATTTGTTCAGAGGGGGTAAAAAGATGTAAGAGTTGGGCTGCCAAGGGGGGGGGGGGTGAAATTGTGCAAGAGTGAGGGGGTAATTTGTTCAGAGGGGGTAAAGTGATGTAAGAGTTGGGCTGCCAAGGGGGGTAAAATGGTGTAAGAATTAGGGGATAATTTGCTCAGAGGGGGTAAAATGATGTAAGAGTTGGGATGCCAGGGGGGGGGTAAAATGGTGTAAGAGTGAGGTGGTAATTTGTCCAGAGGGGGTAAAATGAGCTGAGAGTTGGGCTGCCAAGGGGGGTAAAATGGTGTAAGAGTGAGGGGGTAATTTGTTCAGAGGGGGTAAAATGATGTAAGAGTTGGGATGCCAAGGGGGGGGGGGTAAAATGGTGTAAGAGTGAGGGGGTAATTTGTTCAGAAGGGGTAAAATGATGTAAGAGTTGGGATGCCAAGGGGGGGGGGGTAAAATGGTGTAAGAGTGAGGGGGTAATTTGTTCAGAGGGGTAAAATGATGTAAGAGTTGGGATGCCAAGGGGGGGGGGGGTAAAATGGTGTAAGAGTGAGGGGGTAATTTGTTCAGAGGGGGTAAAGAGATGTATGAGTTGGGCTGCCAAGGGGGGTAAAATTGTGTAAGAGTGAGGGGGTAATTTTTCCAGAGGGGGTAAAATGATGTAAGAGTTCGGCTGCCAAGGTGGGTAAAATGGTGTAAGAGTGAGGGGATAATTTGCTCGGAGGTGGTAAAATGAGGTAAGTGCTGGGCTGCCAAGGGGGGTAAAATGGTGTAAGAGTGAGGGGGTATTTTGTTCAGAGGGGGCAAATGATGTAAGAATTGGGCTGCCAAGGGGGTAAAATGGTGTAAGAGTGAGGGGGTAATTTGTTCAGAGGGGGTAAAATGATGTAAGAGTTGGGACGCAAGGGGGGGGGTTAAAATGGTGTAAGAGCAAGGGGGTAATTTGTTCAGAGGGGTAAAAAGATGTAAGAGTTGGGCTGCCAAGGGGGGTAAAATGGTGTAAGAGTGAGGGGGTAATTTGTTCAGAGGGGGTGAAATGATGTAAGAGTTTGGCTGTCAAGGGGGGTAAAATTGTGTAAGATTGAGGGGGTAATTTTTCCAGAGGGGGTAAAATGAGGTAAGAGTGGGCTGACAAGGGGGGTAAAATGGTGTAAGAGTGAGGGGGTAATTTGTTCAGAGGGGGTAAAATGATGTAAGAGTTGGGCTGCCAAGGGGGGTAAAATGGTGTAAGAGTGAGAGATAATTTGTTCAGAGGGGGTAAAATGATGTAAGAATTGGGCTGCCAAGGGGGGTAAAATTGTGTAAGAGTGAGGGGGTAATTTGTTTAGAGGGGGGGAAAATGAGGTAAGAGTTGGGCTGTTAAGGGATGTAAAATGGTGTAAGAGTGAGGGGGTAGTTTGTTCAGAGGGGGTAAAATGATGTAAGAGTTGGGCTGCCAAGGGGGAAAATGGTGTAAGAGTGAGGGGGTAATTTGATCAGAGGGGGTAAAATGATTTAAGAATTGGGCTGCCAAGGGTGTAAAATTGTGTAAGAGTGAGGGGGTAATTTGTCCAGAGGGGGTAAAATGAGGTAAGAGTTGGGCTGCCAAGGGGGTAAAATGGTGTAAGAGTGAGGGGGTAATTTGTTCAGAGGGGGTAAATTGATGTAAGAGTTGGGCTGCCAAGGGGGGTAAAATGGTGTAAGAGTGAGGGGGTAATTTGTTCAGAGGGGGTAAAATGATGTAAGAGTTGGGCTGCCAAGGGGGGTAAAATGGTGTAAGAATTAGGGGATAATTTGCTCAGAGGGGGTAAAATGATGTAAGAGTTGGGATGCCAGGGGGGGTGGGTAAAATGGTGTAAGAGTGAGGGGGTAATTTGATCAGAGGGAGGTAAATTGAGTTAAGAATTGGGCTGCCAAGGGGGTAAAATTGTGTAAGAGTGAGGTGGTAATTTGTCCAGAGGGGGTAAAATGAGCTGAGAGTTGGGCTGCCAAGGGGGGTAAAATGGTGTAAGAGTGAGGGGGTAATTTGTTCAGAGGGGGTAAAATGATGTAAGAGTTGGGATGCCAAGGGGGGGGGGGGTAAAATGGTGTAAGAGTGAGGGGGTAATTTGTTCAGAAGGGGTAAAATGATGTAAGAGTTGGGATGCCAAGGGGGGGGGGGTAAAATGGTGTAAGAGTGAGGGGGTAATTTGTTCAGAGGGGGTAAAATGATGTAAGAGTTGGGATGCCAAGGGGGGGGGGGGTAAAATGGTGTAAGAGTGAGGGGGTAATTTGTTCAGATGGGGTAAAGAGATGTATGAGTTGGGCTGCCAAGGGGGGTAAAATTGTGTAAGAGTGAGGGGGTAATTTTTCCAGAGGGGGTAAAATGATGTAAGAGTTCGGCTGCCAAGGTGGGTAAAATGGTGTAAGAGTGAGGGGATAATTTGCTCAGAGGTGGTAAAATGAGGTAAGTGCTGGGCTGCCAAGGGGGGTAAAATGGTGTAAGAGTGAGGGGTTATTTTGTTCAGAGGGGGTAAAATGATGTAAGAATTGGGCTGCCAAGGGGGTAAAATGGTGTAAGAGTGAGGGGGTAATTTGTTCAGAGGGGGTAAAATGATGTAAGAGTTGGGATGCAAGGGGAGGGGGGGGGTGAAAATGGTGTAAGAGCAAGGGGGTAATTTGTTCAGAGGGGTAAAAAGATGTAAGAGTTGGGCTGCCAAGGGGGGTAAAATGGTGTAAGAGTGAGGGGGTAATTTGTTCAGAGGGGGTAAAATGATGTAAGAGTTTGGCTGTCAAGGGGGGTAAAATTGTGTAAGATTGAGGGGGTAATTTTTCCAGAGGGGGTAAAATGAGGTAAGAGTGGGCTGACAAGGGGGGTAAAATGGTGTAAGAGTGAGGGGGTAATTTGTTCAGAGGGGCTAAAATGATGTAAGAGTTGGGCTGCCAAGGGGGGTAAAATGGTGTAAGAGTGAGAGATAATTTGTTCAGAGGGGGTAAAATGATGTAAGAATTGGGCTGCCAAGGGGGGTAAAATTGTGTAAGAGTGAGGGGGTAATTTGTTTAGAGGGGGGGAAAATGAGGTAAGAGTTGGGCTGTTAAGGGATGTAAAATGGTGTAAGAGTGATGGGGTAGTTTGTTCAGAGGGGGTAAAATGATGTAAGAATTGGGCTGCCAAGGGGGAAAATGGTGTAAGAGTGAGGGGGTAATTTGATCAGAGGGGGTAAAATGATTTAAGAATTGGGCTGCCAAGGGTGTAAAATTGTGTAAGAGTGAGGGGGTAATTTGTCCAGAGGGGGTAAAATGAGGTAAGAGTTGGGCTGCCAAGGGGGTAAAATGGTGTAAGAGTGAGGGGGTAATTTGTTCAGAGGGGGTAAAATGATGTAAGAGTTGGGCTGCCAAGGGGGGTAAAATGGTGTAAGAGTGAGGGGGTAATTTGTTCAGAAGGGGTAAAATGATGTAAGAGTTGGGCTGCCAAGGGGTTAAAACGATGTAAGAGTGAGGGGGTAATTTGTTGTGATTCGGCAATTCTAACAATTATTATTTATATATATAGAACGTCAAGAGTTGGACAGGCATCGATGGTCTGGAGGATAAGGCGACGCAGCCGAGGGTACAGAGGTTGTGGGTTCAAGACTGGCAGTTTTCTGGTATGGGGGCTAAAACAATGTAAGATTGAGGGGAATAATGATTTAAGAGTTGGGCTGCCAGGGGGGTAAAATGATGTAAGGATTGGGCTGCCAAGGGGGGTAAAATGACGTAAAATTTCCGCCCAAAATGATGTAAATGTGGGGCTGCAATGGGAGGATTTTTTAGGAAAATGCAGCTCAACACTCTTATGTCTTTTTGGGCTTTATTGGGCTTCCAAGGGGGGTAAAATAGTGTTAAAGTGAGGGGGTAAAAGACAAATTACCCCCAACTCTTGCATCGTTTTACCCCCCTTGGCAGACCAAAAAAGATGTAAGGGTGGGGGTTTAATTTGTCTTTTACCCCCTCACTCTTACACCATTTTACCCTCCTTGGCAGACCAAAAAACAAAGATGTAAGAGTGGGGGGGTTAATTTGTCTTTTACCCCCTCACTCTTACACCATTTTACCCCCCTTGGCAGACCAAAAAAATGTAAGAGTGGGGGGTTAATTTGTTTTTTACCACCTCACTCATACACTGTTTTACCCCCCTTGGACGCCCAATGCAGCCCAAAAAGACTTAAGAGTTTTGAGCTGCATTTTCCTAAAAAATCCTCCCATTGCAGCCCCACTCTTACATCATTTTGGGCGGAAAAATTCAACCCGGGTGATTGATCAAACACAAGCAAAGCCTGTATGCGAATTCACAGATGATGAAATATGATAGAGGACATCAATTCGCTGATACTCGTAAAGAATAATGTTTTTTTTTTTGAAAAATCAAAACCAGAATCTAAGGGAAATTAAATCATTGACTTATTAAAGTGACTACTATTTTCTTTATTGTCAACTTGAAGGTGCTTACCCAGGTTGAGGTGCCATGCGGAAGTGACCCCTGATCAGACCGTGCCAGACGAAACTTACCTCTGATCAGACCCTCCCAGACCAAAGTATCCTCTGATCAGACTAAAGTGCGCTCGAAACACCGTGTGCGCTCTAAGTGCGCTCGAAACTGTCTCTGATCAGACCTTCCCAGACGGAAAGGACCTCTGATCAGACCATAATTTGACCATTGTCCAGACGATTGTGCGACCATGGCCAAGTCAAAGCCCAGACCATTGTCCAGACGGTTGTGCGCTCAAAATCCCTTCTGATCAGACTATTGTGCGCTCAAAAGTTACTCCTGATCAGACTATTGTGCGCTCGAAATCACCTCACCGCACGAATTTTGTTATAATATATTCATTTCATACAAAATGATGTTTGCATTATTGTATTCATCTAAAGAAAAGACCATTCTAAAAGTATTATTGCTAAAGAAAAGATAACCCAACTGCTGAGTAAAAAATCATTTAGTATACATTAGTGCATATTTCCCACTCAATGGATAAATTTAGACAGCTTTCCATATAAAACATCGTATTCTACAGTTAAACAAAATTTCCTTGTAAGGGGACTGACATGTTCAATCAGCTGGACCCCTTTGGTTCTGATCAAAGACATCAGACTCTAGATCTGTCGGTGATCAGAATGCTGATTTTTGTTGCCTCTTGACAGAGCCGACATATCTTTGTAAAAAACAAAAAAATAAAAAAAAAATTCCGCTCGAAATGGTCTCTGATCAGACTAATGTGCGCTTGAATCCGCCTCTGATCAGACCATTCCCATCCTGAAGTGACTTCTGATCATACCATCCCCAGACCAAAGTCACCGCTGATCATACTATCCCCAGACCGAAGTGACCTCTGATCATACCATCTCCAGACCGAAGTGACCTCTGATCATACCATCCCCAGACCGAAGTGACCTCTGATCATACTATTGTGCGCTGGAACCAAATCCCAGACCCTGTTATTTTGGTCTGGGAACACACCGTGCGCGTTGGACTTGGTCTGATCAGAGGTCATTTACGGATGGCAACTCAACCTGGGTAAGAATAAAATTATCCTCAAAAACCATGTTTACTCGTGCTTTAGCATGAATTTCATCATGATTCAGCATGATGGAACTTTATTACAATTCAAAGAATTTGAATTGTATTGGTGCGCTGTGTTTTTTTATTAAGACGTGTTCACACAATTTTCAATGCCCGGGTCGAGGTGTCACCACTAAAAATCGCTAAAAGATGTAAGATTTGCGGTGAATTTGAATAAAGATGTAAGATTTGCGCTCAATGCGATGAATGCGGTGACAAAAAATATTTAATCGGTGAAACATGTTTTTTTCACCGCTTCAGCGGTGAAAAATAATTTTTCAACGCTACCAGCAGAATGCGGTGAAAAAAAAATTCATCGCTAAAATCGCAAACCTTACAAATATTCACCGCTAAATTCAAACGCTTATCTTCAATTCACAAGATTAAAGTATAAAGTAAGTGAGAGATAGAGCAGTGGAATAAGAAGCGGGTGACACGCAGGATGTCAGTGGTTCGAACCCGTGTACGGCAGATTCTTTTTTGTAAGAAAGCCAGTGAATGCGGTGAAAAAAAAATTTTTTTCACCGCTAAAAACCGCAAATCTTACAAAAATTCACCGCTTTCAGCGCATTGAACGCTAAAAGATGCGGGCGCTTTGCAGTGAAAAAATTTTTTTCACCGCTATTCACCGCAAATCTTACATTATTTTTTGACAAAATCTCGACCCAGGTGACTTTGATCTTTCAAAACGGGATAAACAGGTAAAACCCAGCGGGCATTAAGTTTCATTAGAGGCCCAAAGTGGGCTTTAGTGGTCCTTCAAGTGCTTATAGTGGTAGAGCTGCTGGAATGCCCTTAATTTAAAGTTAAAAGGTCATTTAAGGGAGTTTTTGGGCTCAAAATGGTGCGATTTTTTATGTTTTTTTTGTGAATTTGTTGAGTTTTTTGTCTGATTAGTCTTAGGGTGAAGTCTTTAAAAGTTGAAGAAGGCCTTTTGCGTGACAAAATGACTTGTTATGACCATTTTATGAGCTATGTTTTGGTGCTACAAGCACAAGCATGCAAAATGATACTAATTTTTGCAATTTTGTCAGGTTTTTTGAAAATTTTTGTTATTTTTTAAGATTTTTAGCACTAGGTGTCAAGAAACCTCCTCTAGAGTTTGATAAAGGGTTTGATGATAGATTACAGCATTGTTTTTAGTGGTGGTGGAATGGTTTTCATGTTTTTATCATCATGAATTTCAGCGTTTTTTGCAATTTTTTTCATATTTTTTGATATTTATCTTCAATATTCAAGTTGTTTGAGTCCCAGGGGCCAGAAAACCTCATCAGGGATTGGAAAATAAATTATTGAAAAGTTTTTTTTCAGTTTTCCAGCTTCAGGGACCAGGCAATCTCTTTTGAGGTTTGTTAATAGGGCACTGCATAGTTTTAAGTAACATTGGAATGGTTTTTAATATTTAAATGTCTCGAATTTTAGCATTTTTTAAAATAAAATCTGCAACTTTTTGTAGGCTTTGTTGGAGCTGAGCTCACTAAGCTTGTGTAGGCGGGAAAATAGAAACAAAACACTTTCTGTTGTCCTAGTCATTTAATAGTTATAGTTCTAGTTCTAGTTACAGTTTGTCACGTGAGAAAAAAGAGAAAAGGGGGAAATAACAAAGGCAACACACAGAACTCAACGTAGTAGCCGCAGAAAACGGCTGAAAGTATAACTCAGCAAAATATTGCAAAACAAATTGTCTTGAGCAGTAAATAACGTGTTACTGTGTCTTGAACTAGAAATATTTCTGAGCAGTAAATTGTTACTGTGTCTTGTATTCAAAATATTTTTCTTGAGCAGTAAATTCTGTTGCTGTGTTTTGTATCTACGAATTATTGGAGCTGATATTCAACTAATACAACCCCAATTTCTGGCATTCTCAACTTGTGAGTACAAAAAGCCAAAGCCAACTTAAGTTTAAATTTAAATATTTTTGCACAAACAGATCTTAGACATATATCTTTGTCTTCGATTTGTTTTTTCTATCGGATTGAACTGGTATACATAAAGAGATCCCGTATTGTGTGATCTGTAGCAATCCAGTTCAAATTGATAGTTGAAAAAACCAAGATTAGCCAATAGTTACGAACTGAATTTGTAATGCAACGGTAAGTACAGCAGAGCGGATATACAGTTACAAAAGCAAACTGCATAAACGAAGTATCCGGACAGATTTTGTAACCACTCAGAACGAACTGGGCGGTGTAAAACTTTCTTTGTGAAACACAAGGAGAGCAGCCGTTACATTTGGTCCGCCGACCCGGACAGTGGAATAAACTATCTTAAATTCACAAGATTAAAGTAAAAGTAAGTGAGAGATAGAGCAGTGCAATAAGAAGTTGGTGACACGCAGGAGGTCAGTGGTTCGAATCCGTGTACGGTAGATTCTTTTTTGTAAGAAAGCCAGTGAATGCGGTGAAAAAAAAAATTTTTTCACCGCTAAAAACCGCAAATCTTACAAAAATTCACCGCTTTCAGCGCATTGAACGCTAAATGATGCGGGCGCTTTGCAGTGAAAAATTTTTTTTCACCGCTATTCACCGCTAATCTTACATTATTTTTTGACAAAACCTCGACCCGGGTGACTTTGATCTTTCAAAACGGGATAAACAGGTAAAGCCCAGCAAGCATTAAGTTTCATTAG
Source organism: Convolutriloba macropyga (assembly GCF_964194025.1). Lineage (NCBI taxonomy): Eukaryota > Metazoa > Xenacoelomorpha > Acoela > Convolutidae > Convolutriloba > Convolutriloba macropyga. Next base: position 54,588 of record NW_027450480.1, on the reverse strand, counting down.
AGGCCCAAAGTGGGCTTTAGTGGTCCTTCAAGTGCTTATAGTGGTAGAGCTGCTGGAATGCCCTTAATTTAAAGTTAAAAGGTCATTTAAGGGAGTTTTTGGGCTCAAAATGGTGCGATTTTTTATGTTTTTTTTGTGAATTTGTTGAGTTTTTTGTCTGATTAGTCTTAGGTTGAAGTCTTTAAAAGTTGAAGAAGGCCTTTTGTGTGACAAAATGGCTTGTTATGACCATTTTATGAGCTATGTTTTGGTGCTACAAGCACAAGCATGCAAAATGTTACTAATTTTTGCAATTTTGTCAGGTTTTTTGAAAATTTTTGTTATTTTTTGAGATTTTTAGCACTAGGTGTCAAGAAACCTCCTCTAAAGTTTGATAAAGGGTTTGATGATAGATTACAGCATAGTTTTTAGTGGTGATGGAATGGTTTTCATGTTTTTATCATCATGAATTTCAGCATTTTTTGCAATTTTTTTCATATTTTTTGATATTTATCTTCAATATTCAAGTTGTTTGAGTCCCAGGGGCCAGAAAACCTCATCAGGGATTGGAAAATAAATTATTGAAAAGTTTTTTTTCAGTTTTCCAGCTTCAGGGACCAGGCAATCTCTTTTGAGGTTTGTTAATAGGGCACTGCATAGTTTTAAGTAACATTGGAATGGTTTTTAATATTTAAATGTCTCGAATTTTAGCATTTTTTAAAATAAAATCTGCAACTTTTTGTAGGCTTTGTTGGAGCTGAGCTCACTAAGCTTGTGTAGGCGGGAAAATAGAAACAAAACACTTTCTGTTGTCCTAGTCATTTAATAGTTATAGTTCTAGTTCTAGTTACAGTTTGTCACGTGAGAAAAAAGAGAAAAGGGGGAAATAACAAAGGCAACACACAGAACTCAACGTAGTAGCCGCAGAAAACGGCTGAAAGTATAACTCAGCAAAATATTGCAAAACAAATTGTCTTGAGCAGTAAATAACGTGTTACTGTGTCTTGAACTAGAAATATTTCTGAGCAGTAAATTGTTACTGTGTCTTGTATTCAAAATATTTTTCTTGAGCAGTAAATTCTGTTGCTGTGTTTTGTATCTACGAATTATTGGAGCTGATATTCAACTAATACAACCCCAATTTCTGGCATTCTCAACTTGTGAGTACAAAAAGCCAAAGCCAACTTAAGTTTAAATTTAAATATTTTTGCACAAACAGATCTTAGACATATATCTTTGTCTTCGATTTGTTTTTTCTATCGGATTGAACTGGTATACATAAAGAGATCCCGTATTGTGTGATCTGTAGCAATCCAGTTCAAATTGATAGTTGAAAAAACCAAGATTAGCCAATAGTTACGAACTGAATTTGTAATGCAACGGTAAGTACAGCAGAGCGGATATACAGTTACAAAAGAAAAACTGCATAAACGAAGTATCCGGACAGATTTTGTAACCACTCAGAACGAACTGGGCGGTGTAAAACTTTTTTGTGAAACACAAGGAGAGCAGCCGTTACATTTGGTCCGCCGACCCGGACAGTGGAATAAACTGCTGTCCAACCCAACAGTCGAAGTGACGAAGTCATCGACGAACGAGAACAAAACTCAACGAGCATTTCAACAACGCAAAGCCAATTAGGCAAAGCAAATAGGAACGTTGAAAAGCAAAACTCAATTAAAGCAAACAAATAAAGGAGCTCTAGAGGTTCAAGCTGCAGTCCCGAAGTACACAAGAAGTGACTTCGTCACAGAGTCAAAGCGTTTTGGATCGACAGATCAACAACTTGCGAAACAACTGGATTGAGAAACAGGAAGAAGGTTTTGAGCTCAATGATAATCGAGATCGACCAAGCAAGCTCAAGACTCTTTATCAGCAGATACTGCAATTGGACGACAGCATTCAAAAACTCGTGAATAAGAAAGCTGAGACTCACCGAGACCCAGATATTTCTTTAAAACGCAAACTTGAGACAGAAAAATACTTTCAAAATTTGAACGCAGAGTGGTTACCGTATATCCACGGAGAGACAAACATGTCAAGCCAGCAAAGCCAGTCGACTCTTCATGCCAATGAAGAGCAACCGCCTGAGAATAATGTGCATCAGTTAGAACAAAACGTTGGAATTCCAGAGTCTAACCAAAACCATGGTATCACAAGCAATGCAACGACGAATACGGTTACACGGACAATCAACCAGGATACAGAAAACGCTTCGGAAACATCTTCAGTGAAACGTCAGGTTGAAGAACGAATAAAGAAATTTGAAATTGAATTTGAAAGAAAGTTGCAAATCGAACGAGCACAATTTGATCGAAAGAGGTTGGATCTAGAAATGCAAATGAAAGAACTAGAGATGCAACATCAGCTTCGGGAAAAGAGCGAGACCTAGAGCGCCAATTGCAAAAAACAGCATTGGAGAAAGATGACTTCCGTTCTCAATCGACTAAGGCGCGTGACAAGTCACCTTTCAATTGGACCCCAAAAGGGAGAGATGTCTCGGAGTGGGCGAATTCGATGAACGACACGCGAACGCCAATTCGACCAAGAGCTCGCTTTGACGTCAGCCCTGAACGGAATAAGCAGAGGCATTACCCATGGTACCCAAACTCTCGCGAACGCTCAGTAAGTGTTGAAGGGCGGGATATATCGCCGATAGCTGGAAGGCACTACAACACTGGACATTCAAGCAGTAGTTTACCAAAATTGAGGTTGAACAATTTTGACGGAAACCCACTGTAGTGGCCTGAGTGGTCTAGCATGTTCATAGCAACAGTAGATAAACGCACTATACCCGACTCAGAAAAAATGAGCCATTTAAAGACTCTGCTAACAGGCAAACCAAAATCTGCAATCTCGGGAATGGGCTATTCTGGACAGTTTTATAGTGCTGCCTGGAACATTTTAGAAAGAAAATTTGGAAGACCGCATGTAATTATAGATGCGCAGCTCGAGAGCCTGCGAAAAGCTAATCAAGTGAAACCTCATGATTCAACCAGCCTGATTATTTTTCTGTTATTGTATCTAACTTCGTGCACGTGCTTAAAGAGTACAAACATATTGGTGATTTGCAATCAAGTTCGACATTGTACATGGCAGTTGATAAACTACCACAGGTTCTTAAAGAAAAATGGTGGTTCTACGTCGATGACAAAGACGAGGACTGGCCTGATCTAATCATGTTTGAAAAATGGCAATCACGAATGGCATTCGTGCAGGAAGGGTTTTCAGCGTTTAAAGGGGAACGCAAAGAAGAAGACCGACGCAACGCAAATAGAGAAACACAATTCCCGAAGTCATCGAACTTCAGTGCAAGTTCAAACCTGCAAGAAACCAAGCAGACGCAAAGCGATCACTGTCCATTAGCCGATGGCACCCATAAAACTGTCCATCATTCAAAAACATGAGTGTGAATGATCGATACGTGGCGACACAACGCTTATGTTATGGATGTCTGGGAAAAAGACATGCAATCAAAGATTGCAAAGTCAAAGTGTGCGGTATAAACGGATGTACCAAAAAGCACAGCAGACTGCTACACTCAGAAAACCGAATGGACGAGGGTAGTCACGCAGTTAACGTAAGCGCAGCAACAATCAACCAGAGTAACCAAGTTACTAGTTTTCTTCAAATAGTTCCTGTATCGGTTCAGAGTGGTAGTAACAGGTTGACTACCTACGCTTTCGTCGATAGTGGGTCAACAGTATCATTCATCGATCAAAGTGTCAAGGATCAACTACAAGCCAAAGGCACGGACGTTACCTTAAACATAGCTGGCATACATGGGACGCAAGATTTGAGGACAGAGAAGGTTCCTATCACAATAAAGGATCTACATTCAAAGGTGCATTCAATTGAAGCGTTTGCACACCCATCAATCTCGTTGGGAAACACAACATATGACTACAAGGAACTGAAGAACAAATTCAGACACCTGAATCTTCTCAGTAACAGAACGTTCAACCTGATGGAATAAGGCATCATACTTGGACAAGATGCCTACGAAATTCAACGTCCATTGGACTATAAGATTGGAACACAAAGTGAGCCCTTCGCCGTCTTAACAGAATTAGGATGGGTAGTCAGTGGTCCCATGACAGGTAAGAAAAGTCAAAATGTTTGTCATTTCGCCTCCACAGAAGATGTGAAAGTGGCCGAAAATATACAATCATGGTGGGACATAGAAACTTATGCATCCAAAATAAATGTTGTAAGTCAATCAAAGAAAGAGCAACAATCTCAGAAGTTTCTAGAGAGCACTACAAAGTTTACAGGCGAGCGGTACGAAGTGGGCACGCTCTGGAGTGAACCAGAACCCAATCTTCCAAACAACTACGGCTCAGCCCTTGGTCAGCTCTACTCACTGGGGCGAAGATTCCAACGAGACCCAAATTTAAAACAATTGTATCAACAGTCAATTGATACAGATGTTGAAAAGGGATTTGTGAAGATCCTTGGTAAATCGGAAGTCAAAGGCACTTTCGGAAAGGAATAGTATTTGCCACACCATCCAGTACTAAACCCCAACAAACCGGGTAAAGTTCGCCGTGTTTGCAACGCTGCAGCAAAATACAAGGATGTATGCCTAAATGACAAGTTGTTAGCCGGACCCGATTTGCTACACGGTTTGATCGGAACAATATTCAGATTTCGAGAAGGACCAATTGCCCTAACCACAGATATTGAATCAATGTTTCTGCAAGTGCAAGTTGCTGAACGGGATAAAAGCTGCTTGAGATGCCTGTGGCGACCAACAGTGAACAAACCTGTGCAAATTCACGAGTATCAACGTCATGTTTTTGGAGCAAAGAGTTCACCAACATGTGCCAACTACGCTCTGAAGCGAGTAGCGATCGATAACGAAGACGAGTTCCCTTTTGCAGCAAAAGCAATCCAAAACAACTTCTACATGGACAATTTCCTCAAGTCAGTCAAAACACCTGAAGAAGCAATCAAGGTTTTCAAACAACTGCAACCTCTTCTCTCAAAACATGGATTTGAACTGAAGAAGTGGATCACCAACAGGGACGTGGTAACCAACACAATCACAGAGGACTTATGATCAATCAGCAAAACAAAGCAGGTTGAAGTAGAGCCCAGCCAGGAAGGTTCATCAGTGCTTGGGCTTCAGTGGACGATTACTGATGATAGCCTACAGGTTTGTAGAGGTACAAGCAAAGAAGCTGAGACCCCAATCACCCAAAGGAAGATCTTATCTCTAGTTTCTTCAGTGTTTGATCCTCTTGGGCTGTTTGCACCATTCAGTGTCCATTTGAGACGACTCCTGAAGAGCATCTGGACCAAAAATGGACAACATTGGGACAACTCAGTGGAACCTAACGAAGAAGAAGAGTTTCTGAAGTGGAAGGCGCAGCTTCCAGAAGTTGCAGAAACCAGCATTGATAGAAGATACTTCAGCACAGCCAAGGACAAATGGGAACTTCATGTGTTTGCCGACGCATCTGAAGACACAATGTGCGCTGTGGCATACCTACGTTCAAAACCCAAAGAATACTCAGCAGACTTAGCATTTGTAATCGGAAAGTGCCGAGTCGCACCGATGCGACACCTTTCCATACCACGCTTGGAACTACAAGCAGCAGTGATGGCGGTGAGACTTAAGGAACAGATAGTGAAGGAACACGAATCGAAGATTCAGAGTTGCAACTTTTGGTCAGACTCCACTACTGTTTTGCAATGGATTCATAGCTCCCACCGTAAGCAACAGGTGTTTGTTGCAAACAGAGTAGCTGAGATTTTGGATACAACTAATGTTTCACAGTGGAATCATGTGAGTGGTATTAACAATCCAGCTGACATCGGGACACGAGCGATCAATGTTGACGAACTTAAGAGAAGCGAATGGCTCACTGGGCCGGCCTGGTTGAAGCAAGGAGAGAACGAATGGCCTGAACAGTTGAATTTAACATTTGCTTCAGATGAACAAAACGACAAAATGGTCTTCTCAGCAAAGGTCTAAGAGAAGAAGCCGAGGATTCAGTAGGAACGATTCAGCAATTACAATCGACTAGTAAATACAATGGCATACATACAGCGTGTATTCAAAAAACACAAACCGGCAACAAAAACACTAAGTGTTTAAGAAAGAGAGGATGCACAAGCAAGCATCTTCAGACTACTGCAGCAAGAACAGTTTACTGAAGAGATGAAATCTCTCAAGGCTGAAAAGGAAATTCCAAAAGACTTATTCGTGCTCAAGGCAGAATATGTAAAAGTCATCTGAACTTCGAAACCAAGCACCCAATACTGTTACATTGGAAGCACCATGTAGTTGAATTGTTCTTGCAAAATGAACATAAGAATAATCACCACGAAGGTACTGAACATGTCAGAAACATAGTCCAGCAGAAATTCTGGATCCTAGGCATACGAAATGCTTTGAGATCGATCAAAAACAAATGCATTAGATGTCGAAAGGGAAGAGCCCAAACAAAGGCACCAGTCATGGCAGATCTACCTGAAGAACGATTAGTCGCATCAACAGTGTTCTCGAATGTGGGCGTAGACTACTTCGGACCATTCACAGTAAAGATTGGTCGAAGAAACGAAAAGCGTTGGTGCTGTCTATTCACATGCCTTGCTGTACGTGCGATACATATAGAGATTGTACCAAAACTAGACACTGATAGTTGTCTGAACGCAATTATGCGATTCATTGCTCGAAGAGGCAAACCGGTCAAAATGATTAGCGATAACGGGACAAATTTTGTTGGAGCTGAAAAAGAACTGGCAGAGTATATAGCAGCATGGAACAAGAGGCAAATTGAAGAACATCTGATTCAACAAGGTATCAGATGGAAATTCAACCCACCTGCAGCCCCACACTTTGGAGGAGTGTGGGAAAGACTGATTAGGAGTTGCAAGAAGGCAATGTATGCAGTGCTGGGCAATCGATCAGTCACGGAAGATGTTCTGTCAACCACGATGTGTCTTGTTGAACAGACGCTGAATGCTAGACCGCTGACACAGGTCAGTTCTGATGCTACCGATTTAGAAGCTATTACTCCAAACCATTTCCTTCTTAGCAACAAGAACCTTTTTTTACCGTATCTATCAGGTTCAGAGCAATTTGTTGATCATAGCAAGCTCTTCCGACAAACGCAAGCTTACGCAGACCTCATCTGGGACAGATTCCGTAAAGAGTACTTGCCAACGTTGAACAGTCGAAAGAAATGGCAAAACACAACGGACAGAAGTCTTCAGCAGGGTGATCTTGTGTGGTTAGTGGAAGACAGTGACAAACGTGGATATTACGATCTGGGTCGAATAATCGAAACCTTTGAAGGTTCCGACGGAGTGATTCGATCAGCGACAATCCGATCGAAAGATGGATACTACAAGAGACCAGTAGTGAAGCTCGCTCCAGTACTATCAATGGACGAAGATGTTTTCACGAAGGAAAACAGGGCCTGCGATGTTGGAGCTGAGCTCACTAAGCTTGCGTAGGCGGGAAAATAGAAACAAAACACTTTCTGTTGTCCTAGTCATTTAATAGTTATAGTTCTAGTTCTAGTTACAGTTTGTCACGTGAGAAAAAAGAGAAAAGGGGGAAATAACAAAAGCAACACACAAAACTCAACGTAGTAGCCGCAGAAAACTGCTGAAAGTATAACTCAGCAAAATATTGCAAAACAAATTGTCTTGAGCAGTAAATAACGTGTTACTGTGTCTTGAACTAGAAATATTCCTGAGCAGTAAATTGTTACTGTGTCTTGTATTCAAAATATTATTCTTGAGCAGTAAATTCTGTTACTGTGTCTTGTATCTACGAATTATTGGAGCTGAAATTCAACTGTTACAACCCCAACTTCTGGCGTTCTCAACTTGTGAGTACAAAAAGCCAAAGCCAACTTAAGTTTAAATTTAAATATTTTTGCACAAACAGATCTTAGACATATATCTTCGTCTTCGATTTGTTTTTTCTATCGGATTGAACTGGTATACATAAAGAGATCCCGTATTGTGTGATCTGTAGCAATCCAGTTCAAATTGATAGTTGAAAAAACCAAGATTAGCCAATAGTTACGAACTGAATTTGTAATGCAACGGTAAGTACAGCAGAGCGGATATACAGTTACAAAAGCAAACTGCATAAACGAAGTATCCGGACAGATTTTGTAACCACTCAGAACGAACTGGGCGGTGTAAAACTTTCTTTGTGAAACACAAGGAGAGCAGCCGTTACAGGCTTCCTAAAGTTTTTGTCAGTTTTTGATTTTCGTCCACTCTCAAGTGCGAGAAAACATTTTCTACGTTCTGATATAAAGTTATTGCATGGTTTTTAGTTTCAATGGATTTGTTTTCAACAATTTAACTTCCGACTTTAAGAAGTTTTTCGATAAAATTTGCAATTTTTGTTCAAGTTTTCTCAAATTATTAGTATTTTATTTAATTTTTTCTTGCCTCAGTAGCCAGATAACCTTATCCAGGGTTTGACAGTATGTTAATAAATAGTTGCTAGGAGCAATTGAATGGCTTTCAAAATTCTAATAGACCGAATTTCTATTTTTCGAAGTTTGAAATTTTTTTTCTAAAAATTATTGCCTATCAATCTATGAGCCACCGAGTTTTTTAAAGCTTGGAATTGGGATACTGGATAGCCTCTAGGGACTCAGAAAAGATTCTGAAGATATTTATGTCACAATTTTTAGCAACATTTCCTTATAATTTGCAATCGGTTTCTTGTTTTTTCTAAATTTTTTTGTTCATTTTCGAATTAACGGTCTTCAAGATTTAATACTGGAACGATTTCAGAAACAAAAATTGCTTTTGAACATATTTTTGATATAGGTATTTTTAAAGGTAAAATTTTGCCTGAGGTTTAAAAGGTTCAAGAGTATTAGCAATGAGTATATTTTTGTTTAGTTTTGATTCTTTTAGTTTCTCAATTTTTTGAGATGATTTTGTTTGTGTTCTGGCTGGCATTGTTCAATTGATCTGTTGGTCAGGTAGAGTACGTCTGCATTTTCCATTCAATTCATTGAATGGTATTTCTGGACTTGTCCTGCTATGTTTTTCTATTTTTGCTTATGGTAGTTTTTTATCTTTATTTATGTTACAAATATATTTATAGTTTAAGGTAACTTTCAGTTCATACTCATTTTCTTCAACTTAACTTTGTGTTTTTTTTTCAGAATAACAAAATACGATCCTTTAGAACTATCCAAGAAGAATGGCGCGGAAATGTGACAAAATTACGTGAATTTGATGAGCAAAGTTTCGAAAAGTAATTTTGTTACGTTTTTTTTTAGTAAAATAATGTGATTTTGTAAGGTACACTTGACATTATTATTTTTAACGCCTTTGCTTAGGTTATAGATGTGATTTTGTCACTTCAAAATTTGAGGCCTATTTATAGTTTAAAAGACATTTCATTTCAAACTCATAAATTTTTCAGATTTAACTTGTGTTTATTTTCAAAATAACAAAATACGATCATTTAGAACTATCCAAGAAAAATGGTGCGGAAATGTGACAAAATTACGTGAATTTGATGAGCAAAGTTTCGAAAAAGTAATTTTGTTACGTTTTTTTAGTAAAATAATGTGATTTTGTAAGGTAGACTTGACATTATTATTTTTAACGCCTTTGCTTAAGTTATAGATGTGATTTTGTCACTTCACAATTTTAGGCTTATTTATAGTTGAAGATAACTTTCAGTTCAAACTCATTTTTCAGCCTTACTTTGTGTTTATTTTCAGAATAACAAAATACGATCATTTAGAACTACCCAAGAAAAATGGTGCGGAAATGTGATAAATTACTTTAATTTGATGGGCAAAGTTTCGAAAAAGTAATTTTGTTGCGATTTTTTTAGTAGAATGATGTAATTTTGATAGGTAAACTTGAAGTTATTATTTTTAACGTGTTTTGCTTAAGAACAGATATGATTTTGTGTTTATAAATCAGTAATGGTTAATATAGAGTTTAAAAATGAGTTTAAAGTTTATAAATGAGTAATGGTTAATATAAAGTTTAAAATTTTTTTTTGCGGTTGAACACTTACCATCACTGTAGAGGCAAAATTTATAATATAAAACTTTTTATTACAAAAAATTACTCTAATTGAAAGTAGTTTATGTTTTCTGTATTTTTCTCTGGATGTCAATGTAAGCATATTTCTGCAAAAGAAAAGAACAGATTTAGTGGATATATCTCTTTTGCAAGTTTTTCTTAATTTTGTTCCCACAAAGTTCTTTCAGAGAGTTCCACAGAGTTTTCGTGAGTATCTTTGATTTGATGTCTGCAAGTTGAATTTCCTTCAAGTTTGTGGTTCATTTATTTTTGTCACACAAAGCTTTTGTCACTGAACAAAAGCTTTTGTGCTAGAAAAGCTTTTGTGCTAAAAGGTTTTGTGCTAGCTTTTGTACGAGAAAGCTTTTGCGCTACAAAAGCTTTTGTGGCCTCAGTTGCCACAAGTTTGATGATTTCATTCAACAAATATAAGATGCAGAGTAGAGCATGACCAATTGACCTCGTTTTTCGAAATCTGTGGTATTTTAATATTTTACTTTTGTGACTGAAAAAGGCGTTACAAAAATCGTTTCATTTCATCAAGAAATACGACCTCGATTAATCAGAAATCGTTTCATTTCATCTATCTAGATCAGGTGTTCATTACGTTATTGCTTAGTGACTTAAGGCCTTTTGTTCACCCAAGCTTTTGTTTGAAGGTTGACAGACCCTAAACCCAGGTATATAACGCGCTGAACTTTTTTCCGGTTAAGTTTTGTTAAGAATTGTTTTGATAAAAATTAGATCTTAATATGCAGCTTAATTTCGCATCGAAAAACGGTGATCATTGGAGTTCAATTTTTTACCGGGATTTGAATTTGCATATACATATTATATATATATATATATATATATATATATATATATATATATATATATATATATATATATATCTTTGCGTGTGTGTATATATATAATTATTCTATGAGAAAGGGTAGGAAATAGTTTCTTTGTTAATTGTGCTGGTTTTCTCACAAAAATGTTTAGAAAGGAAGCTATGGATGTGGAGGAAAAATTGAAGCTCCATTCGCTTGGACACCAAATTGAACTGGGAATGGTGTACAACGCATTCACGCGACAATTTGTAGGGGAACTAAATGTCATCGGAAAAGATCAGATTGATAATATCCAGCTAATTAAAGATGCTTGTGGCCTCGAATCTTTCGTATCAGCCAGTTTAGACGATCTTCGTCGTCAATATCGGCTCACCACCGAAGAAGCTCTGAACGTTGATCTGGGAGTATCCAAACTGGATAATTCTGTCAAATTCTTAGATGGGTATGGAGATAGCAAAACGAGCGCCCGAGTCAGCTTATCATGCACTAAATACAAGCGGACTAGACAAATAAAATCAATGTGGCTGCAAATGATCACAAACAATCTGCTGACTTCCATTGACGGCCAACAATGTACTCATTTTGTCGATATGGTGACAGAAGGCGAAACTGCTCACATGTCAATGACAAAAAAATGTTCTTCAGAAGACGAAGTTATTGAAGTTACAGATGTCCTATCCCGAGCTCTGAATAAAATACTAGTAGACACCAACACAATATCTTGTCAAGAAGAGGCGCCAGAAAGGGAAATTTCATTGGAAAACTTTGACATAAAATGCTTTGGGGGGTTCGGGGAATTTGATGGGCACATCAGTAGCTTGGATGATATAGCAAAAGCTTTGAAACAATTTCAGGTGGCCAAGGTGACCTCAAATAATACACTATCGTTTTCATTACTGCCATTGTCGACTTCGAACGCAAACAATGACTTGAAAGTCTTGAAAGTGGATGGACATGTAACTGAAAGTATCTATTCTGCGTTGAGCATCGTCCGGAGAACCCAGCAAGATATTCAAACATTGCAACTGGCTGATCACTTGAAGTTTATGCCCAGGGCACAAAAACAGTTGGAAAGTTTTATGGGCAAATACAGCAAGACTGTAGATACTTTCAAAAAAAACACATCTTCGCTCCTCGCAGACTTGAGAAGCAACAAAGCAAGTGAAAATGAACTTACGAAGCAGGTTCAAGTCATCATTGAAACAGTGAAAAAGCAGGAGAAATTAGCAGCCAAGTTTTATCAGTTCAAACAAGCTGAAAATTCTGAATTAGAGAGGTTGTTTAGATACCTTGAAGAAAATGGCTTCTCAAATTCTTTGACTGGAAACTCAGTAATGGAATGGGATCACAAGTTAACCCTTAACATAAGCTGCAATGAGTTGCAACGGGATAAACATCCTCTCGAGGCAAAACTTGACAAAGTGATCGAAATGACACGCGATGGATCTAGCGACGAGGGATCTTCACAATCAGATGACAGCGACACCGAATGGTTCGAAGACCAACGAAACATGCAAGTATTCTACAGGACTTTTGAAGAATTGTGCGAACTGAAAAGCATGTCTTCGCACCGAAAAGACATTGAGTTTGCATTTGGAATGATAGGAAAAGCTCGAGGAAAAGGGAAAAAGCAAAAAACTCGTTTTGGCGATATTATTTTGTCCTCAAATGATGGGAAAGATGATTTGATTGTTACTGGATTTCTACCGCTTCCTCCCGCTGGTCTTCAAATAGAAGTAAAGGAGCAAAAACTATTGGTAACGTGGCAAAAAAGTGAAAACGATATGATACAAGTTGACGAATATTACTTAGAATGGCGCCCCAAGCCATCACCTGAAAGTGATTCCTTTGACAACTGCTATACAGAGAACGAAGAGTGGGACAGTTTGAAAATTGACAACTCCTCGGATTCTTCAGTCCTGTTAGAAAAATACATTAGCAATGATTTGAACTCCAATACTCTGTACGAGGTTCGAATTGCCTCAAGTACTCTAGCAGGCATGTCCAAATTTTCCCCAGCCGTACAAAAACTAACAAAGAAGAGACCCAGTGTTGTGAGCAGAATGATTGATTTTTACCTAAAAAATCAATCTGAGCTAAGTTTGCCCCTGACAACCAAGGATCCAAGACCTTGGGAACATGAAAGCGGTAAGAAAGCCTGGGAAATGACCGAAGACACGTTGTTCTTAGGCTTCACTACACGCAAAGTAATTTGCTGCTCAACACAAGACTACAAGGACGAAGTATCGGTTCTAATTGTCGAAGTTGCTCCTGAATTTGAAGAAAATATCCCATACACTAATATAGAGGATGACAAATCGAGGGCTATAATGTTTGTGGGAGAAACAGGAACCGGGAAAACTACCCAAATCAATGCATTCGTATCGTTTCTTCTCGGTGGAGAACTGTCAGATAGTCATCGGGTTCTGCTCGTCGATGATAGAAATGCAAACCAAGCCGAATCGGTTACCAAAAACATTACCGTGTACAAATTGAGACCTCATTCGGAAGCATTTGATGACTCAACTTTGTACATTATTGATACCCCAGGCTATGGAGATACAGCTATGCTTAAAAGTGGGCTAAACCGTGACAACTTCATTACAGCTTCGATGAAAGAAATGTTTACGGTCATCCCAAAAATGAACACAATTGTCTTGTGCTCAAAAGCGGGAGAAACCAGAGCAACAGCCGGGATCACCGGAACGATCACCAATGTGTACCAGTTGTTTGCGAAAAACGTCCGTGGATGTTTGAGAACTGTGATTACTTTCAGTGACGTGGCAACACCTCCAGTCTTTAAGGTCTTGAAAGAACTGGACTGGCCTATTGATCCTCAATTGGTTGTTGAAGTGAACAATGCAGCTTTCCGAGTTGATGTCATGGAAGATAAGAAGAGCCAGAAATTGAGAGATTGGTGGAAACTTTGTATGTCAGGACAAAGGCAGTTGGCTCGGAATTTGTCCTCAATGGAGCCTGTACCGACTGAGCAATCTGCTCAGGTAACTCAAAACAGGCTTTCGATATACGATACGTGTGTCTTAGTAGAAAAAAAAGTGTTCGAAGGTGCCAGCAAGGCGGCAAATCTTTTGTTGAACCTGGAGGCCATTGCAAATGCAATTGGAACTTCTCCGGGCGATAAAGTGAAGGTTACAAAGCAAGAAGTCAAAACAGAAGATGTGCCGGCTGGTAAATTTACAACTCTTTGCACGCATTGCCACGTTACATGTCATGAAATTTGCATTCTTGACGATTCGCAGAAAGCAGGGTGCGCAGCGATCAACAAAACTGGAAATCAAAAAGGCTTCTGTTATATATGTCCCCATAAATGTCATTGGGAAAAGCACAAAAATGCCCGGTTCATTTTGAAACCAGTGGAAAAAGTTGAATGGGTTGTGCCAGAAGAACTCATCAAAAGGTGGAATTCGAACAACAATTCAATGGAAGGGGCAGTTTTGGGTGCTATGAATGAGTACATGAAGCTACAGGAGGAGCTTCAGGAGAAAATTGACCAGCTTATAACATTGACAGAACAACTTCAGAAAACTTCCCTGAAACATAATCCTGCTGCTTTGCAGAATTACTTCCAGAGTCTTCTGCAAACTGCAAAAGCACAGGGTGCGAGTCCAAATCAAATTCAGAGCCTCACTGCGGCTAAACGGGCCATGCAAGTCCAAACTAACATAGCGGACAAGAAAAACAAACAAATGAACGAGTCGGCTATATTGATTGATGTTGTGAACGATGTGAAAACCGAATTAACGCGAAGAAATAAACTCAGTCACATCCAACGAGCTGAAGAAGAAGAGAAAGAATGCAAATTGTACAACAAGCTTCGAAGCAAGCTGCCACAAGAGATTAAAGAGAAGGCTCCCAAAAAATTAACAGAAGGTTTCCTGGGCGTTAAAAAGGGCGCTCTTTTTTCGGATAACCTCAAAGCAGTTGTAATGCTTGTGAAAATCATTCTTGAAACCGGAAGCATCACTTCAATTGCCCAAAATAACTAATGCCAGAGAGAATTCATCATCAACAACAACAACATCAACAACGATAACAACAACAACAACAGCAAAACGCTACAAAAAGTTGAGACAAATCAATATCAATTTTCTTTCTATATCTGAATTATCATTTATGCTATTGTAAAATTACTCTATCCTTTTGCATTTTAACTTTCAGTACCATCATTGAAAAATTACCAATAAAATTTAATGCTATTTTCTTTCTTCGGAATAGAAGCAGGAGTACATTTTAATTATGACAGATCTTTTTTGTGTTAATATCCTTTTTTGCTGTACAAACAACAAAAAACCTTGCACTTTATCAACACTCTGTCCCTTGAACTTGACTCAATGGTTAATTGTGTTCCAATCAAGATTTTGTCTAGAAATTGTCCAGAACAATTATTTGGACTAATTTTAGAGATGGACGCCTAGGAAGCATTGATTAGGTTTCCTTATACTGATATCTTGAAATTTTATATCAGCGGACATTTAAATTTATATATATGGTACATTTATGTGTAAATCTACAAAAAATTTTTAAAATAAAATTATACCTCAAGTGGAAAAAAGCTGTAAATAAGAGCTGTATAGGCGTAAAAGCTTTTAATAATAAGCAACCAAAAAGATTGTTGCTTATATAGAAAGTAACAAAGTATGGAGAACAGTTTACAGAGAAAATAGTCTAGCAAAAACTAGAATGCTTGAATTTTTCAGTTTTAGGCTATAATAATAACAATAAAAATGAGTTTCAGTAAACTTGGTTTCACCAAGCTCAGTAAGTCCCTAAGGGGGCTTGAATTTGATTTCCCTCAAACACTGTCCATCCATATGGGTACGACTTGTAATTAAAATTCTTCTTAGCTAAATCAAATAGATATTCTTTGACCTCTCTGTTGAATTCGGGAGGACTGGAATGTGGGTTATAGTTGGGAAAATCACGCGCCAATGGCATCAAATTGTTGAAGTTTGTAACTCGGTAGAAAAAATTAGATCGGCAACGCTGGCGATTACATTCGTTTGAGTATAAAATTATTTTCGCGTTTGATCCTTTTTTTCGGATGTCCATTCTTTATTTGCCAAAATTGCTCTGCCTCAAGTGGAAGTTTTTTTGTCAAATTTCTGTCAAACCAAACATTGCAGAGATAGCAATTTTAGGAGTTCACAGAGTCAGTTTTTTTTGCATGATCACTGCAATTCATCCGCTTCGTGGGTTGCATCTTTCAGATTTTGATCAAAAATCAAATTTATACCATCCAATTTTATAAACAGACGTTTTCTGAAATCAAGGTGGAACATTCATTTGCTGCTCTACATCTGGTTTTGAAAATATAAGCATACCTCAGGTAGGAAAAACTGTAAATAAAAACTGTATAGGCGTAAAAGCTTTTAAAAACAAGCAACCAAAAAGACTGCTGTTTATATAGAAAGTAACAAAGTGTGAAAAACAGTTTACAGAAAAATTGTCTGGCAAAAACTAGAATGCTTGAGATCTTCAGTTTTGAGCTATAAAACCAAACATTGCAGATAGCAATTTTAGAAGTTCATAGACACAGTTTTTTGCGCGATCTTTGCAGTTCACACGCGTCATATGATGCTCAGCTAACAGAAGTTTTATTAGACATGAAAGTTGCCAGCTGACGTTATTATAGATGCAGAAATGTTTTGATTGTAATGATTCCGGAATTACATGTGAAGCAGTGTGAAAATTTGCCGCAAAATTTGCTCAATAATGTTTTATTCTATTAGTTATTTTCAAAAGAAAATGAGATATGTGTTTCAATGTTAATGATTTTTTTTTACTTTTGTACTCAGTAATTGATTTAATTTTAGGTTGTTCATCGTTTTTTGTTTTCCGACGGAATGCAGCAACAAAGATTTTTAAGTACTGAGGGGAAAAATGTTTTCTACGCAAAATATCAAAAACAGGGTTACAAAGAAGCGAGATTGATATTCTTCAAAGCTTCAAAAACAGGCACGCATTTTTTTGAATTTTTGTAGTGTTTCAAAAATTTTTGAGCAAAACTATTTTATTGCGAAAAACAACTTAGTTGTGCAAAACCCTCATCAAGAAGCTCATCATCAAGTTCCGCGGCGTCAACAGCAACATCAACAACATCAACAAAAACAACAACAGAACCGCAACGACAACTAAAACATCAACAACAAGTTACATTAACAACAAGTTAAATGACAACAATAAAGACGAGCAAAACAAAGACTACTTTATTAAAAACAGCAGCAAAAACAAAACCATTTAACAGAATGAGCAAACAGAGAAAGAATGAACTAAAACGTCAAAATAAACAGGACCTTCTTATTTCAAGTTGCGGTTTTTGTGTTTATATCTCAATATTGTTGTGCAACTGAAATGAAACAAAACTTTAGCGGAACAACTATGTCAAGAAAATTTGAAAGCATTTAGTATTGATGCAAAAATCAAATCAAAGTTCACCTCAAGTGCAAACTCGGGCAGCGGGGTAATGACATCAGTACAAATGCTGGCCATACACGCAGAGAGTTAAATCGAAAATGAGTGAATGCGATTCATTGCACTGTGACTGGTAAGAACTTAAAATCAATCAAAACTACAGCCAAAAGGCATCCTAAAAATAACTGAAACAAAAAAAATTGATTACAATAGGGCGCACCACTTTCTGATCACAAATCACACGAAATTTACCTTCTTGCATATACTCATAGAAGAAACTTCAACAGCTGCAAAAGTTTTTGATAAGACAATTGGAAGTTATCTCATAAAATTTCTCTCCAACTACTTTCATGTACAAGGTATACCTTGAAACATCTATTAAATCAAACAATTTTAATCGTAGGAGAATAAATAATTGAAAAAATCATTTATTTATTTCCAAAGCGTCTGTTAATGATCACATAATTGAGGAGCGTTAGTAGTATATAAAACCTACGTAAATAAAGGGGGTTATCATTTGAAACTTAACGATAGGATAAGAGGTAGTGGATGTTAAGTGGGAATAGGATAGGCTAATCTTTCCGCCGCTGTTTATTTCCCTTTCCTATTCAATCTTTCCATTTCGCTTCTCTTTTGTTTCCCATTAATTTCTCTTTCTGTCTGGCCACTTGCATTTGATTACAAAACGCTCAAACAAATTACTTTAAAACCTAATTTAAACTGCATGAAAAATCAATACTGGGTCAGTTTTGGGTGTCTCTTTCTGGGCAATTAAATTTGTTTATGCACTCTAATATCGCCTTGCAGTTTTACACACTTAATCGGTTTCACTTCCTTCTTCTGTCTCTAATGAATGAACGGATTATCGGATGTAGAAGTTTCGTCGAAACTGGCTTGGAAATCAACTATATCGCTACTTTCAAAATTCGAATCATTTATATTCTGACTGACAAAAAATTGGGGTCTGGTGGTTATCAAGTGTTGGAAATTTGGGTGGTGGTATCTGGAGAGGATTGTTTTACAACAAAACTGTTATTCCACTATGGGTTTTATCTCAAAAATAAGTCGCTGTAGTCCCACTCCGCATCGTCGTTATTCCAATCCATTTCATCGATAGCATAATTGCCAATTCCGTAATTGCCAAATGGGAGGGTTTTAATGCCCTTGGGAAGTATGACGCGCTTGTTGTGAAAAACTGACAAACAAATTGTGTTTTTAGTAACTGTCTGCAGCCTGCTATCCGTATAGCTGTAAAGAAGACAACAGTCGACGTTGAAGGCGCATGACATTGTAAGGGAATGAATACATGTGGCATTTTGCCAGATCTAAGATAAGCGCTCCCACAATGGTTGTAATACTCCAATAATTGAAATTCCGCCGTGTGGTCGAGGCTGCTAATTTCTCCCAAAAATCATATGGCGATCGAACTTAAACTTGGTTGTCATTCTTAGCGCATGCTCTGCATGTCGTTTAATTGTTATTTTAGTTCTGCGTCTTTTAGATTCATAGTTTTTACCTTTAACTGAATTATTCATCAACTTATAGAAACAATCCTCAAAACTTAAATAACGCAACTTGACGTTGTAATGTATGGCGAGAGCCAGTTTTCTTGCGAAAATTGAAGCACACTATGAACTTCTTTGATTAGCAAGCCTAGTTTGACATAGAGTTTTAGCAGTTTGTAGTGGATCACGTATCTCTCTTTGTCAAGGAACTTCCAATTTGATCTGGTTATCAAAAAACCACTCGCAATCCACCACGTCTTTTGTGAGAGCCAACGGTAAATCGCTGTGATCATCATGAAGACTCTATCAACCTCTACAAACCTCTACATTGGCGGCGTCCAAAATCGCTTGAGTTGGATTCTCTGTGTTGAACGCAAAGTCAGTGATGGGTAGTTTATCTATTGCTTTATGTCATGCTATCGTGGTTAAACATGCCTGACTTTTTTGCCGTAAAGCCTCGACTCTCAAATACAGATGTGATTCCACCGCGAATTGTGGCGTCAACCATGTCCAAGTGTTCACGCTCAGTTAATAACCCTACATTGGTTTTGCAGATTCTAAGTGATGCTTCCTTAGCCATATTGGGTAGGTTGTGAAAGTGCGTACAGTTCAATTAAAACGTATCAAAACTCAACTGTCAATAAAATTCGCAAACACATGCGAGTAGCGTACAGTCGAGTTTCAAGTATGAATCATGATAGTCCTGCAGCGTGCCGCATTCTTGCGTGCATGTTGGAAAATGGTCTCCGTTACTTTCGCTACCCCTCACTCCAGAGTGTTACCACACTTCATCAGTTGTGAGAAACTGGTGCCCTTGAACCTGAACCGGCCAGTCAAATGAAAGTAAGGGTATTAATTTTTCTGTTTAGGCAGCTGAATAATGTTGTCAGAAACTGTAGAAAACAGTGCCCTCATTCTTTCAAAGTAGTCATTGGATAAAATGTTTACAAGTTTTTCTATTTTTCAATTTTTCGTCGGTGGATGGTAACACGCTGAGAGTTGTGGTTTGGTTCACAAATGTTTGGCGCCGACAAAATGTGGTGCAAGTCAAATTTTGAACATTATGACCTAAAAAAGGGGTAAATTTGATATTTCGTCTCAATCGATTGCAATTCTTCTGTGCCCATCCCAAGAAATTACCACTATAGAGGCAATGGTCCAATTCAATTGCCTTCTCTGAAAATTTCGCATCTGAAAACGGTTTTTCTCAAACCGAACAGTGCGCAGCGTTAGATTGTCTCAAATTTCGTCTATCTTTTTTTGAAGAAAGGTTTTTCTTTTTCTGCTGATAAAAATATCTTGCTAGTTTGTGAAACATTTTGACGAAATTTTGTCATGCAAGCAGGAGAACTGTCTACATGATGAAAGATTGGTTTCGACGAGGGGATGATGATCTATCACTGGCAGCGCAAAGTCACACCTTTCATGTACCTCTTTGCCTTTTGTAAAAACTTTATCATTTGGTTCGTTGCAGGCAGACACAGGTTTTATGGTTTTGATGAATTCTACCTCGACTTATATTATGATGCAAGTGTTAAGCTGCCACGAAGCAAAATCTTTGTGTCTTCATGGTTCCCAGCCTCGATCAGTCCACTACAGTTGAAAATTTTTGACTGCAACGCGGTGTATGATGAACCATGAATTGGTCTGAAACGTGCAAATTTGACGTTGATTTTCAGATCTTCTTCAAATTTCCAACCACTTTCCAACCAGATGATTGTTGCTAAAACGCTCATCGTCTTCTCCACCATTTGCCAATATACTTCATGCAACACTCCATTTGTGTAGACTGGAGTTATCAAAGAGTTTGCGTACATTTCAATACGGTCATCTTCTGGTATATCTGTCTCATAATACAGAACTCTGAAAAAACTCAATTTTGCACACAGTTGAATTTTTTGAGGTTCCTGGGACAAAAACTAACTAATGTGAGTGTCCTTTTTTGGTTTTTGTATCCGCATTAAGTTTCTGAGGTCACTCGATTGTTCTCAGCACTTCATTGAATGCAGTTGCGACTGCGGGTCTCGAGACTGAAACAATTTATCTAGGACGTATAAGTAAAGAACGGAAGTCATATGTTGTACGTAAATATGTTGACAGTTAAATTCGGGTAAGCAACTTTGAAAGCAATTGGTGAAACGTTGGTGTGCACTTTTCATGGAAATTATGCGCGTGCCTGAAGTGATTTGTTTTGTACTCACAATAGAATCACCATAACGACACTGGATAACCAGTTTTGAATTGTCTATTTTTAGTAAGAAACAATTGTATAATTTGAGTACGAACAGTTAAGCTTCAGAAACCGGCTTCTCGGTTTTACAATATTAGAGACTACAGTCCTGCTGAGGCGCATATTTTGAATTTTTAATTGCTGTTTTCTGATTGGTCGGTTTTGCATAACTGAGAAAACAAAACCTCAAACATTTTTGACATTTTTATCACAGCACTCCAAAAGATATCTAAGGTGTGCAGGACAGACCAGTTAAAAAGGAGTCCTATTGTTTTT
Source organism: Convolutriloba macropyga (assembly GCF_964194025.1). Classification (NCBI taxonomy): domain Eukaryota; kingdom Metazoa; phylum Xenacoelomorpha; order Acoela; family Convolutidae; genus Convolutriloba; species Convolutriloba macropyga. Next base: position 33,295 of record NW_027450480.1, on the reverse strand, counting down.
CTCCAATAACAGCAGGAGAAAATATTTGAACACGTTATGCAGAAAATCACACAGGGGGCGCCAATGAAACAGTCATTGAAATGAGGTGTTAGAGTCAAAGTAAGATGGAAGGCATTATGAGCAGAAATGAACCCAATTTTAAAGAACATTGGTTTGTGCTGAAAAAATTGATCCAGCATCAACAGAAAGAAGGTTGATTTTTCTGTCAATCAAGACATTAGTTAGCGATTACAAGACAGTTACTTGACAGTTACATGTGTCTCTTTTGAAGAATTTTTTGTTGACAGCTGTTATTAGGAAAATTTATTCCATGCCCACGGGGATTAGAAAATTGAAGTAAAAAACTTGCTGTCATCTTTCTGTGTGGTATCTCAAGTGCTAATTATTACCAGATAAGAACGAAATATGAATTACCGGATGTTCTGAAAATCGATGAAGGAGCCGTTTTGCGAAGTCGACGCTTCTGAGCGAAAATGTTCAGCATAACTCTCTTAAAAAGATTCGACAGAAAAAAAGATGAAAACATTTTCCACTAATTAGATTTTTGCTAATTAGTCACTAAATAGCGCTCAATTAATGACTAGTTATCTCGTTGGGTGTTACTCCAAAACTGACAGCTATGATAAACAATTTCTGTTCAATATAGATTCCAGTACAATAGTTCTTTTCATCTGAACTATCTTATGAACTGACGTTTTTTGGGGTCAAACGTTCGGTGTCAAATATTAAAAAACGTTATATTTTACGTTTTTAAACCATTTTTTAACCAAAAATCCTTTTAACTTTTTTTTCACCATTCGGCTTTTGTGTGTGTGTGTAAACGAATCACTCTTACTAAGTGCAGCAATAGATTGCTTCGTTAAGGGTTCCGATGAGTTATATGTCATCTGTAAAAAATTTTGCTGTTCATTTTTAATAATGTTTATTTTTGTTTGCCAAAATAATAGCTTCTTTTACTGTAGTGTTCGTAACTTTATGCGCTCAATGGCTTCACTGAATAAATAGAGGATCAAGAAAACTTCTTTGCCTAATTTGAAATAGCTATGTGAACCTGTTTCTCTTAAAATTTTGTACTTTTTAGTCTATATTTTGACGTTTTTCTACATATCACTGCTTGAAAATAGTTTTCGACAAACATTTTAGTCCAAACTAAGTTCATTGGACGTGTAATTATCTCATATTGTTCAATCAGAGTTATTTTGAGAAACTCTTACCAAATTTCACAGTTTTAATCAAGCAAAGTCATTTTGTAGAATGTTTTATTCAACAGTAAACTCAATTTGTGATGTGTTTTATACTATCTGGGTACTTTATATGTTAATACATAATGACAAGTTTTCTGACTACATACACTTGTTGGGTACTTCTTTAGCGCGATCTTGTTTATATAGAGTTTTTGAATAATGGCGAACTTGTTAGAACACGATCCGTTTATGAAGAACAAGTCTGTTTTCAAAATTAACATGAAAAGAGATCAAAAATTAGTGCTTAAACACACACAAACACACATTGAACACAATTAAACGAAATGACAACCAATATCTTTACGAAAGCATAAAAGTGATAGCTATGCTATCAATTTTCAAATAGTTCACATAGTGTAGAGTCCGAATTTTTTTTTCGGTGCGCTGCAAGTTTTGTGATCTCCAGATTGTGTGACGTGACTGTCAAATCTCAGTTATCAGTTTCTGGCGTTGGTGTTATGGGTAATTCAAAAATTACAGATAAGTGATGAACGGAATTCACCCGCTTAGTAAATTCACATAAACTGAATCGATATACAGATAATCCAATCTCATGAGGATGGCAACAATGCGCATGCCTGAAGCGATTTCCTTTTGTACCCTGAATAGAATCACAATAACGAAATTTGAAATCCATTTTTGAATTGTCTATTTTTAGTATGAAACAAGTGTTTAATTTTCGTACGAACAGTTAAGCTTGAGAACCGAATGAACAGGAAATGGGGTTTAAAAATTTCAGTTATCAGTTTGTGGCGTTGGAGTTATGGGTAATTCAAAATTTGCTTCTGAAAGCAGTGAAGTGTCGGGGGACTCCTGTCTACTTTTGTCCATTCCAAATATCCGAGCAGCTTGCTCACTACAAAGTGATTCGAAAAACGATTGACTCTTCGTCTGCGGCGTTGTTGTAGCGCTTGGATCACTCAGAAGAGTTGCTTGTACACTGTATCCCAAAGAGTTTTTTGAGATGTCGGCGATAATCGGACACCCCAACAGCTAGCCAAATTGTCCCGAAGATCCTGAGCTTCAAGTTGAATTTCAAATAGCGGCACACAATCGTATTCACTTTTGATAAGAATTTGCTTTGTTTTGTCTGGTAATTTTCCAAGGTCCTGGGGCCAACAAGGGAGTAAATTTTGCGGAAGCACTTGTCCACCGGAATATAAGACCTCCGTAGACTGGTAAAAAAATTTCCTAGCAGAGCGGCTACGAAGACGATCATTGATTTTGGGTCAATGACTCGCTACGAGGTAAACCAGTTTCGTGAGAGAAATCTTTATACAATATTGGATAAAAACAACATAGTTTTCAAACAATGCCTGGTAATATAGAGTTCTTTGTCAGGATTCTTGACAATGGAAAAGTATGTAAAAAGACATTTTGAACAAGTGTTTTGAGAAAATTAGATTTCTTCAAATTAAGTGCACGAGGCCAAACAACAAAAGCCTACTTTTTTTCCGGGTTGAGACTGAGAATAGACTAAATATACATTTATGAGTGTTATGGTTAACTGTTCTTGCACAGGCCACACTTTGAAAACCATTGGAGTAAAATTAACTGTCACCATACAATTAATCGGAGTACATGAAATTGTAAAGTAGTTGTAGTATAGGTTTTAACAACTAATTTTAAATTACTCCTAGGAAAAACTATAGATACTGGTTTTACAGTAAGGGCTCATCTCTGACTCACAGTTCTATTTAGTGACGATTTTGTGCTTACTGATTGGAAACATGTGACATACTGCAGATAAATTTCATTAGCCGCACCCTTGCAAATATTCAGTTTAATGGAATCAACAGACTCAAGTAAGCCTGCGGCGTATTTGGATCTGTATTTTTAACATTTAACTTGCATTCAGTAAAAACAATTATGACACCAGTTGAATCCAAGCCCGCCAAGCAATTTGATCTTGAGTGTTTCCTCATTCTTGTTGTTTCATTTTGTATGTAACGTTAATTGGTGGAAAAGAGTTGAAGAGTTTATTATGCATTTTACTGCCACAATATTTTTGAATTTATTGATTGCTATTTGGATATATCGAATACGGAAAAGAGTAAAATCAAGGCTACCTTAATAACATATGAAAAGGTTGAAAATTTTCTGTTTCTAACATTGTTTTAAAAAGTTGACGATGAATATGAACTTCAATAACGAATCCGCTTGACTACGGACAAAATTGACAATCTTGTTAAAAGGGCGAAAAGAATTAGGGAAGCATTATAGATATAGGAAGAATTATAGATACAGGTTTTACAGTAAAAGATTATCTCTGACTCTAATTTCTGTTTAGTGACGTTATTGTACTTACCAATGGGAATCAAATGACATTTTGCATATGGTTTTAATTAGCCACACTCTTGCACAATTTCAATTCGATCGAATCAACAAACTCAAGTACGCTTGCGGCGTACATGAGTCTGCGTTTTTAATATTTGAAGCTTCTTTCAATAAAAAAACAGTGAGAACACCAGTTTAATCTAAGCCCGCAGCGCCATTTGATTTTGAGTGTTTCTTATACTTGGTCGTTTCTTTTTATGTCTAAAGTTAGTTGGTGGGAATGAATTCGAGAGTTTATTATGCTTTTTGCTGCCACAAAATTCTGAATTTCATGATTGCTAATTGTATACATTGAAGACAAAAAACGTCCGATCAAGGCTACTTAAATAACATATGAAAAGGCTGGGGTTCTCTGTTTCTAACATTGCTTAATAAAGTTGATGATGAATATGAATTTCAACGACGACTCCCCTTGACTACGTACAAATTTGGCAATCTTGTTAAAAAGGTGTCAAGATTTAGGAAAGCGCTCTCATTCCATGGCACTAAAACAGAAAACCGACCCTCTTTCATCTGAAAAATGTCTAAACTTAGTTTGATCTAATCAAAATGGTGGAAGAAATGTTTGAGCGTTGTCCAGGACACTTTAAACAAATTCGGCAGCAATTTAACTTCTTTGTTACAGATGATAAATTAAGTTTGTCCAGCCTGAACAATTTTGCAGTGTGCTCCTTATACAATTCAATTTTTCGCCAGTTATCGAAAACTAACCAACACCCACAACAACACCGATCTCATGTTCAAAAAGACTCAGTTCAAGATGCTTCTGACATAATTAAACGATATAAACTTGTTTCTGTAATTTGTTTACTGACATTTGTTTTCACTAGCGCCAGACTTTGAGACAAAAGGTGACGTGTTAGCAAAACTAAAAATAACAAAGAACTTGACTCTGCGTTAATCAGGAAACGTTTACCGACAATCCCTACTACTGCTCCGGCACCTCCTTCACCCACAAAACTTCAATCCAAAACAGCAAATTAAAAATTTAACGACGGAAACTGAAATTTGTTGAAAGAGCCAGCAACGGCAAAAAATCAGTGCATAAATTAGTTTTCTCCTCAAAGCAAATACAAACAGACAACTTCAGCAGTGAAACATTACAAGTATTTGAAAAAAATTTTAACTGGCCCCATCCTGGTGATTTTTGTAAGATTATGGATATATTTGTGAGTGGATATGGAAGTACGACTATTGATACTGTCTTGCTGTGAACTAACTAAACGATGGACAATATAAATGCAAAAAAGTCCGCAGTTTCCTGAGTCTTTGACCGATTCTCTAACAGTTGTTGTACTTGAACATTTTTTTCTCGCATTAGAAATTTTTTGATACACATCTCTGTACGATGAAGTAGAGAGCCTTAATGGGCCAGCAAACAATAGTCGGTTGTCTTTTTGACAAAAACGTAACCAGTGAGTACCAGTGTCTTAACTAAATACTGCATCAACGATTGTGAAGCTGTTTTTTTTAATTTTATTTGCGAAAACGTTGCAAAGAGGCCAACAAAGTATTGCTTGAGATCATTACAAATCCGAAGTAATTTTTTGATGACATACCTGTCCATTAGTTGGTTAAAATTTGGTTTTTGGAAACTCTCCGAGTACTGTCAACAAAAATTTTGCAAGATTTTTCTCCATTTATGAAAATTAAATCCCATTGTTATTCGGTAGCGTTCTAGCAAATTTCAGCTGAATTGAAATCAAACTGTTTGTCAACTCTGGGTGAATTAAATCGTGAGAGGTTTGTTAAATAGTGAGATCATACACCACTATGAAATGTTTGGGGTAATCGGTTAAACCTATTACATGACCGCTGTCAATATATGCAAAATCAGATATAGAATTAAACTTAGAAATCGGGGAATCGGCAACGGGCAAACCGTTTTGATAAATATATATCCGCTTAAGGTCAGATTTTCAAAGTGGGAAGAATTTCTTCTGGTAAAGTCTAGAAAACCCTATTTTGTTTTTATGCAAATTGCTAGCCTCCAAATTGCTTCCCAGGAAAAATATCCTCTTGCTTCCAGCTGTGTGAACCAGCCGCAGCTAAAAAGGTCTTTGATAGATAAGGGTAAGATGCTGGGCCCTTGAGTAAAGTCTTCTCAATAGCCGATACTACATCGTCGTTTAATGTCATCTTGCGCATATACAGGTGAGCTGTTTTTTGAAACTACTCCTGGGAAGAATAATAGATACAGGTTTTACAGTGAGGCCATTTGGTTTTGAATTTTTCCTTAGCTTGGTTGTTTCATTTTATATATAAAGGCACCAAAATAGTCCTCATACAAGTAGCCCTGACATACTAGCCAGGTATTTTTGCATCTTTGTTATGTGAACACTCTAAATCAATATATCTTTTTTGGGCCTTGTTCCCGTTAGCATTTGAAACTTTTAGTCCATTTGCAGACACTGTACAGTCAGAAAAGAGTGAATGTAAAATATTATTGCAAAAGTATGGAGCATCTGTTTTTTTATGTCCTCAGCTGCTGCTGCATCGCCACAAGCTTTATTCTGTACCTTGTCTGTTCACAATTTTTGACATTCGTTTTCACAATCACCAGACTTTCAGACAATTGTGACGTGTTAGCGAAACTTAGCTAGCAGTAGACTTCAATATTAAAAAAAGTTAGAAACTTGACTCTGCTTTAATCAGGAAAAGTCTACGTTCTCCTTCACCCACACAACTTCAATCCGAAAAAGCAAATTTGAAATCTTACGACGAAAATCCGAATTTGTTGAAAGTGCAACCAGTGGCACCAAAGAATGCATATTATTGTTTTGTCCTCGAAGCAAATAAAATTAGACAACTTCAGCAGTGAAACATTACGGAGATTTGAAAAAAAATTTAACTATCCCCAAATCTGGTTCTTTTTGTCAGATTATTCATATTTGCATGAGTGGATAAGGAAATATGACTATTGACACTGACTTGTTGTTAGTTTGCTTAGTTTAAAAAGAAAAAAAATTCGAGAAGAAATTAATTTTCAACAGCACTAACAAAGTTAGAGCTGTTTTGTCCTCTTAAAAATGGCAAATCGAATCAAATCAACATCATTTTCTGTACATTTTTCTGTGAATTAAATAAAAAATGTGCAATATAAATAAAAAAGAGTCGGCGTTGTGTCCAGTCTTTATTTTGAATTGGGTGATTCTGTAACAACTCTCGTACTTGAACATTTCCTCCCCGCAATAGAATTCTCTGATACACATCTTTGTTTGATGAAAAAGGCAGTCCTAATGGGTCAGCCAACAATAATGTGTTGTCTTTCTGACAAAACAGTAATCAGTGTGTACCAGCGTTTTCAACAAGGGCTGCATTAACTATTCATGAAGCTTATCTTTTGACTTCGTATTGAAAACAGTTCGCTGCAAGGAAGCCAGCAAACTTCTGCTTCAGATTTTTTTACAATTCCGAAAACTAAGTCATTAATGTCAACCTTGTCCATTAGGAGGTTAAAAGATGGTCTTTGGAAACTCTCCGAGTACTGTCAACAGTTCGTCAATTCTAGGCGAATTGATTCTTGGGAGGCTTTTTTTGTGCTATTGATATCAAATACCATAATGAAAAGGATGGGTAATCGGTTAAGCGTAGTCCAAGACCGTTGTCAACATATGCTAAATCAGATATAGTTATAAACTAGAGTTGCTTGTTGTCGATGGTAGATATACGAAAATCGGTAACGGGCAAACCGTTTCGATAAATGTATATTCGCTGAAGGTCTGATTTTCCAACGTGGGAAGGATTTCTTCTGTTATTGCCTGGGAAAGCATCGTTTGTACAAACTGCTAGTCTCCAAAATGGGAAAAATGTTCTGTTGTTGCCAGCTGTGAAGAGCAGTTGAAGATAAAAATGTTTTTGATATTGTGTCAAATTAAGGTATGAGGCCGGGCAATTGCGTAGAGTTTTCTCATTAGCTGATACTACAACGTCGTTTAAGGTCATTTTCCGCACAAATTGTTTAAAGGAATTGTCAGACGTTATAACAGCGTCATCAATTGCTCGTCTATAACCAATACGATGTGTTACACCACTGAGAAGAATTTTGTCACACGTAATAAAATCCTCGGCGTTTTCATATAAAAAGTGAATTAGCCCAATCCCCTTACCAATGCTTTGCTGCTATTCACTTCTGCGGTTGATAAGGCACCAGGATCTTTGTCATAAAAATAGCCCTGACATTTTCTAAAATTTCGCAAAGACTCTGTTTTTTGAGTTTTTTCCGATGCGTTTTGCGGTGGGTAGAAAGAAACAACGGGCAAACGGTAGAGCAACACGTCCAATACCTGCAGCATTGGCTCCAAAAACACTTCCTCTCTGCCTATAATAACCAAAAATTTGAGGCGAAGACGTTGCTTGATTTGCATAGTATAAATCCAATTTACAGACTGTAATTTTCGAAATGTATTATTAAATTGACCTTTCCGGTCCCAGAAAAGGTACCCAATTGCCCGGTTTTGGTCCTCAGTTCAATTGAAGTTGATTGAATAGTGTTTGTCAACAATTTCTTGTAGTCTAAAATTGTGAAAACTATTCGATGAGTTTGTGCACTACCCTTTTTCAGACGTTGTTGTGAATCAATGCAAAAGAGGTGCCTTGAAATCACCGTCGTATTGTTGTTCAATAATTTTGGAGTAGATAAATATTAATTGCTCCCATCGCAAAGATTGGCTGTGGACGTGCAAAATATGCTCGTTTATCATCACTTTTCATAATTCTTTTTGCCATCGGATTCATTTGATAGCCAATCTGATTTTCATTTTCATCAGGAGTACATTTGAACCGAATTATGCTCGGAAATTTGTCTCTCGGAAATGTTAGAGAACCATATATTCCCCAAAAAAATTGCATCAACCCAAGCTCTTCATTTCCCTGAAGGAAAAATGAGGAATACCAGCTGTATGTTGCAAGAAGTTGAGCCACTCTATCAAATGTTTTAGGCATAAAGGCGAGTTTTTGCCCGCTGTATGGTTGACAGACAGGATTGTCACAAGAAGAGATTTTTTGAGAACCTTCAGAGTCTTTCAAATTGTAGGTTGTTATATAGTTCCGTCGACAATATTTTCATTTTTGTTTGGAAAAATATCTCAATTATTGCAACTACCCAGTCGCCTGAAAGTTGAATTTCTTCGTTGAAGGAAAAGCAAAAAGATGTAATTGTTGAAGAGTGTTTGCTGTGTTTCGTCTGACAATTTATCAATGTCCTGAGGCCCAGAAGAGTGCAATTGTTTTGGGGGCAGTTGTCCACCAGAGTTTATAACGCTTCCATGGATCGGTAAATTTTTTCATGGTAGAGTGGCTACGAAGTCGATAATTGATTTTGGGATAATGGTTCGGTCTCAAATAATCCAGTTATGTGAGAGAGATCTTTGCCACGGCTCTGTGGAATTGGAGAGTAAGTAAAAAAATATTTCGAACAAACAATTTGTGAAAATTAAAACTCATCAACAAAATGCACTTTTTTCACAGTTTTAAAACCAATGGAGTAAAGAACACTGTAAACATACAATCAACACTTATCAGTGCAATTCTCTGCTGACACCCTATGTCTTTCCATATTTATGTTTATGATTTCGTAAAGCAGTTATTGCACACGTTTTAGACACCGATTTTTGAAATTACTACTAGGTAAAATTGTAGATAAAGATTTACAGGCTTCTTATCAGAAAGGGTTGGTCTCTGATCCCCATTTCTTCTTTTTACCTTTATTGTACTTACTGACTGGAAACATGTGACACCTTGCACATATTTTTCATTAGCAACACCCCTGCACACTTTCAATTTTATGAAATCAACAGACTCAAGTACGCATGGGGCGTGCATTAGTCTTTTTTTTAATTTGAACCTGCTTTCACTAAAAACAATGAGAACACCAGTTTAATCCAAGCCCGCCACGCCATTTGATTTTGAGTGCTTCTTGAAGGTGATCGTTTCATTTTATACCTAAAGTTAGTTGGTGGAAAAGAGTTGCAAAGTTTATTATGCCTTTCACTGCCATAAAAATTCTGAAGTTGGTGATTGCAATTTGGATATATCGAAGACGGAAAAACGTCTAATCAGGGCTACCATAAAAACATATGAAAAAGCTGGAACTTATTTTTTTGTAAATCTATTGAAAACAGTTGACGATGAATTTGATTTCCAGAACGAATCTCTTTGACTAGGGACGAATTTAGCAATTATATATTAAAAGCGTCAAAAATTAGGGAAGCGAGAAATAGAAAATTGGCTCTCTTTCACCTGCAACAATCTCTGAACAGCTTGAACAATTTTGCACTGTGCTCTCCTTATATTTCAGTTATCGACAACTAACCAACACCAACACCAACGCCAATTTCACGTTTAGATCCACTCAACTCATGGTGCTCTTGACACAAGTAAGCGATACAAACTATGTTCTGTACCTTGTCTGTTTACAACATTTCGAAACTCGTTTTGACAAGCAACAGATTTAGAGACGAAAGGTGATGTATTAGCGAAACTAAAAATAGAAGTTGACTTCATTATGAAATAAGGTGAGAAACTTGACTTTGCGTTAATCAGGAAACGTGTACCGACAATCAATACTACGTATGATGCTCCACCTCCACCCACAGAACTTCAATCCAAAACAGCAAATTCTAAATCTAATGACGGAAACTCAAATTTGTTGCAGGTACAACCAGCGGCACAGAAGTTAGTGCAAAATGTGATTTTGACCTCAAAGTGAATACAAACAGACAATTCCAGCAGCAAAACATTACAAAGATTTGAAAAACCTTTACCTGGCCCACATTCTGGCCTTTTTGTCAGATTATCAATATATGTGTGAGTGGATATGGAAATATGACTGCTGATACTGACTTGTTGAAAACTAAATTTTTCGAAAATTTTTTTCACAAAGTTAGTAGTGTTAAATCATCATATGAAGAGAAAGTCGAATCAAATCAACATCAATTTTTTACAACTTTTTTTAAAAATTAAATGACAATTGGGCAAAACAAATACAGAAGAATTCGCATTGTCGCAGAGTTTTGGCTTTGAATTGAGTGATTCTCTAACCATTTTTGTACTTGAACATTTAGACACCACCATCCCTTGTCACACCGGTTATTCCCCCAACATACGAGCACACCGCTCCTACAGCTTTGTGCTGGGTTGGAAAAAATGAAAGACCAATTATCACTGCATTTTTTATGTGGCCGGATGAACCCACAACAAACGTTGTATTTTATCGGTGCACAAGCTATCTATTCGGAGCAACAAATTTGCAGACACGTGCTAACTCTGCGATACAACGCATAGCCCGAGAAAAGGTCGCTGCCCGGTAGGAACGAAAGCCGTTCTAAAAAACTTCAACATGAACAATTGCTTCAATTCTCCTGAGAGTGCCCTTGAAGGATTTGGTACGTCTTCTCGTTTTTCAAGTGGCTGCAAGTTTACTAAGTTTTCAAGCACGGTACCAGATCAGGCTGATCAATTTGATGGGTCACCTCAATCTACTTATCCAAAAGTAAAGGCCGCATCTAATTAGTAATCTTCGCACGTGCTTAGAATGAAACCGGATAACAACAAGGATACTTTAGTTGTAATTCTAGCAACCCCCAGTACGGTCATTAAGTCTTTAAAACAATGCTTGGTATTGAGTCTGGTGTCTAATCTGTTTGATTCCATTGGTCTAGTAGCACCATTTAACATTGGTGTTCGATTGTTACTAAAGGACATCTAGCGTGTCAGCGGGCGGCACCGCGACAAAAGTACAAAAGACAGAGTTAAGAAGTATATCCAATGGAGTTTGGAATCACCTAAGCTTGTCAAAATTTTTATACTCATGAGATTCGCTTCGGGAATTTTCGAGAACCTGGAAATAGACAAGTTTGGTGACAGTTCGGAGGAAGTCCTCAGTTTTTTTGCAATCCTCCGAGCTTTAGTATTTACATCGAGTAGGCCCCAAACGAACTTGCATTTTTCTTTTTAAAGCTTGCGCAGCACCTAATTTTAGAACATACAAGCAGCGACGAATTGGATCACGTTGCCTCGAGCAATGACCCGGTAGGCGCTGCTACCGGTGGTATATCCGGTAAAAGTTTTCAATTAATGAGCTGGATCAGGGGTTCAGAATTCTTAAGCAAATCCAGAAAGAGTTAGTAAAATCTAAATAGGCAGCGTAACCAATGAAAAGGGCGAAAAAAATACATTGTCTTTATCCATATGTAAGTCAACTAATAATTTCAGCTCTTATCAAAAAATGCTACGAATAAGAGCTACGCAACCCGACTGTAACCCTCCGACAAATGCTACAGTAATATAGATGATAGTATAATAGAACCCAGTGAGCTTGACGGAGCCGTGTGTTATCTGCAACATCTTCTGCAAGTATAATCCTTCAATGCAACAACAAATTATGTACTAGAAACACCGTAGAAGGGATTAGCCGTATTGATTCTTTTTCTTTTTTTGTTGGACCAAATGGTCTGATCTGATCGGCTGGCCGCATCAAACGATTCGTCGATTTTCATTTTGATTAAAAACACCCTGTGGCTCTAGATGCAAGCCAAGTAAAGCTGTTTCTTCGGCATAACCACGTAAAAAAATCAACCCCAAGGAATGGACTATCTGTGGGCAGAAGTGCAGGGCCGTTGTCAAGTCCCCACTGCGTTCAATTAAACTCAACTGTGTTGCGTGCAAAAGGTTCCACGCTGCCACTATTCAACTCACAATGGCTGAACTCCCAGTAGAGACTTGCATGCCAATATCTTACCTTTACAAACACCGGGGTCGGTGTTTTGGCCCATTTTACGTCACCATTCGTAATATAACCCAGAAGAGGGGGAATTCTTCCTCAATTTTTTGACTACTCGCACTGCCTATGTAGAAATTGTCCCGTCAATGGACGCTAGTTTGTATGTAGTGGAAATGCAGCACCGGGGTGCCGCACCGAGGTGCCATCTGGGAAAGGCTGGTACGTAGCCTTAAGCGAATGCTTTACATCATCCTTGGGATGCATCGCCTCATGGATGAAATTTTGAGCACTTATTTTTGTTTTGCCTAAAAAGCACATAAATAATGCAAGTTTTCTAATTAAGTGTCGACCTGTCCAATAACACCCAATCATTTTCCACTTGGTCAACAAGCATCTGCTAATCCGTCAATCGATGACGTTGTTGACTTCGGTTATTGTATTTAATATTCCCGCGCACAGTTGTACGCTAAATTTATTTGGTCACGCTTGATCAACAAATAGGTTCGGGTGCTGTACCGACGTTCTAAGTGGCAGCCGCCTTCCGAGCAACACCTAAAGACTGGTCAATTGGATTGGGTAGTTTGAGGGCCAACCCATGGGGATACTAAGCAACTGCTTGTCAAGGAATTTCCGACAAAAATTCCGAAGATTGCTGATGTTTAAAACCTGCACAACCTCCCTTTCCTTTCAGTTTAATTTGTGGAGATTCTTTGTGGAAATTCTTTAATTTGTGGAAAACCAAAAGTGTTGTTTTATACCTCTGCGTGATATTCTTTTAGCCAACGAGTTTTTTCTCCTCTTCAGTTACTGAAGAGTCTTCAACGGCATCAAGTGATGACACGTCTGTGTCGCTACCGCCATTACCCCGTTGATCAGTAAATTTGCTCTATAAATTTGGTTGCCACTATTAAGCACTGTATTGTTCGAACTCTCGGCCTATGACCACTAGAAGTTTCACTCTTTGTCCAAGTAGTAGTTCCACAGGAGTTTCCAAGCAGCAGTCTCAGAGGCGTTCCAGTGTGTCATCAAAGCCAGTTGTAGAAAATCTCAACATATTTTGTCGCGAAATTCTGTTGCTGGATTTTAACGTGACACAAACTTGTCAGTCGATTTAAATTCATCATTTCTAGATGCATTGATTTCGCAAGAACCAAACATTAGTCGGAGAAAAAATTTGTTTCCTCAATTTGTTTTTTACTCAGAACATTTTACGTTCTCTGTTTTGGCTCACCAATGCTTAGACCATAGTCAGCATCGTTTTTAAACATCCAATCAATCATATCATAAATCCTTGTTTCTCTTGAAAAAATTGATAAATCACATTTTTGATGTTTTTCTGTTATTTTTGCATTATATCTAAGAATATCCTATGCATCTTTTTATCGCACTCAACGAGTAATTTGTCATTTACAAGTTTGTTTAAACTGAACAATTATTTTAAACAATCTTTTTCTTAAGTTATTACAACAACAACTCGCATCAGGAATCGAATTGGGCTGATTTCAAGTTTGTCTTGTAAGTCAAAACAACCACAAAAGAATGAGAATAATACTATGAAATGTTGTCTTTTCTACTTTAATCATACTTCAATATTTAAGTTATCATTTAATCCAAAGTGTAAAATGTTTTTTTTTTCATAGTCAAAGAGTTATAGAGCTATTTCTTGGTACTGTTATTACCAAACATTACCTAAAGATGCTAGTGTGGCTATGTCAAAAGATTATCAGCCAAAAGTTAGCAGCTAAAATGAAAACTTCGCTTTCAAATTTAATTGGCGTTTTTCAACCAAAATTAGCAGCACTGTTTATCTACTGTTCGCCCAGTGTATTTAGTGTATGTTTGCAAAAGACTTAATTTCAACAATTATGATAAGCTTTTGAGGCGTGACTTCAAGTTTTCAAGATTTTATGTAACTCAATAAACTTTCTTGCTTACTTGTTCTATTCATTACCATCTATGAGTGTGCACAAATTTCGTTCAAAACTTCGTTCAAGTTTTGCTTCATCTAATTGTTTTATGTCAAACCAAGATATACTTCCTGCAGCCATAGTTTAGAGTGTGATAACAGGAAATTCAGAGTTTCCGTTTTTGGAAGTTTACTAAAGCCATCCGAAGAAAAAGGGTAAACTTTTTTGGGTCCCATTATGTTCATTTTATCCATTTCTTTGCAAAAAACGTTTTGCTGATTGTCTCATTTGGTATCACTACAATCCTGAAAAGATTTTGAGATCAAAACAGAATATATGCAACTTTTGATAGCTTCCTTAGCAAGATTTTTGTTAGAGAATGTCCTTCGTAAACTTTGGAAAGTTTTGACAGTATATTTCTGAATTCCGAGGTTTTTGATTCCCTTGCAGTTATCTGAAAGCTTCACACAGATACTGACGTGTTTTTATCATAAATCTCAAATTGGCCTGATAAATTCTTAATCGTTTTTTGTCCGCTTTTTCAGGTCCGATATTAGGTTATCAAAATCACACCAACATTGGACATTGATTTTGATGATAAAATTTCCTTTTCAACTCAAATTTGGTTTTCTTTTTCTGGAAAGTTTATTTGCATTGGAGTAACTTCTCCTGAAAATCTGTTTCGCTGAAAAATGAACTTTCTGAATTCACATAAAGGATATGAAGCCATAGGGCATAAAAACTCAACGAACGTTCACGGCACTTTTATTTTCTATTGAGAGAAGAGGACAGGAACTTCTTTTAATAAATCTTTAGATATTGACCAACAGAAAATTTATGACAAATCTATAACTCTATAAATCTATGCCTCATTATAAGCTATAATTTCATTGATGTGAGCTGTGTGGAATTGGCATCCAAATTATCTTCTCCTGGTTCTACACTTTAAGCTTTATCTAGATTAAAACATATCAGAAAGAAACATGAAAAAGTTTAACTACTGTCGAACATTGCAAGAACATATATTTTGTGGAGATATGCTTTTCCAATATCACACTATCCAAATAACGAATCATATACAATTTTGTTACATGGAAACAACTGGTGAAAAATCTGATTCTAAAGTTATCACAACAATAAAGAGGAAAAAATTTTTAAAAAGAACGTAAACGAGATCCCGTACTGCTCGCTTTTTGAAAATTTTACTTGGGATGAAGTCAAGTTTAAAATATAAGTCAAAATAACCAGCAGAAAGAACAATAACTGGATATTTTGTTTTTGGCATTAATTCATACACGTCATTCAAGTATTCTTTCAATAGGAGAGTAATTTTGTTCTGTATTTGGCAATCAAAGATATGGTCACTGGTTATTGATTATTCTTAAAAAGTAACAACTATCCTATGCCCTAGTAGACTTTGAGTGGCTATTTTGCAAGATTATCAGCCAAAATAAACAACTAAAGAAAAAAATGAACCTGACACTTTCAAACTGATAATCTGATAGATGAAGAAAGCAGAAAAGACAAACAATTTTCATCGGAACTATTTTTCTACTGTTCGCTCAGAATCTTTATTATAGTTTTAAAAAATACTCAGTTTCAACAAAAAGTAATCAGATTAAATCTGTTGATTCATCCATACTAGTCACTTTTTAGTGGCTACGAGACTCATGTTTGCAGTTTTAACGTAAATAGACTGCACTCAAAGTCTTGGATATTTTTGTGGCACAGCACTTATTTTTTTTGTTAACTGTGAGAAAAATAAAAATGATAAAGTAATATTATATAGCTGTATCGGAAAAGGGGGGCGAAAAAGATAAGAGAGTTTAAATTTTATGGCGATAAAATGGAATGCTATATCCTATGAAGAATACCAAATCTTGATGAACATGTAATTAAAGGAACAATTGCCCCGAGCAAACTTGCATTTCAATCGATTATTTAATGAGCTCATAATTTTTGTGAAAACTGAATAATCAATAATTTATTTCCTTGTTTTTCCAACAGTAAACCAAACCTAATAAAACAATTACTTACGTCACAAAATAAAACAGCGGAATACTTTGAAAACACGCTCTGAAAGTTCACGTCAAACCAAAAATCTTGTACAACAAATTATTTACCTCACAAAATCAAACTTCGGAACGCTTTGCTAAAACGCGCTGAAACTTAAAGTAGCGCCAAAAATCGCGTACAAACTTTCGTAGAAATGGAAGCCAGGGTATTTTTGTTTTGATTAAATAAGGAAGCAATAGAACGTTCAGACTTGGGGTTTGGCTATGATTTTTTTCAATGCTGTCACTTGCTTCAAAATTATTGTAGAAGCATTGAAAATAATCATCTTCAGAACTGCTTCTCATACCAAAATCAACAGCATCAGAATCGCTAGTTTTCTCCTCAGTAGTTAAAGCAAAGCTAAAAAAGCAAATTACTTACGTCACAAAATAAAACAGCGGAATACTTTGAGAACACGTTTTGAAATTTCAAGACAAACCAAAAATCACGAACAAAAAATTATTTACCTCACAATATCAAACTTCGGAACGCTTTGGTAACACGCGCTGAAACTTAAAGTAGCAACAAAAATCGCATACAAACTTCCATAGAAATGGAAGCCAGGGTATGTTTGTTTGAATTAAATTAGCAAGCAAAAAAACCTTGACGCGTTGGGTTTGGCTTCACTGCTGTCACTTGCTTCAAAATTCTTGGAGAGGCATTGTAAATAATTATCTTCAGAACTGCTTCACTTACCAAAACCATCAATATCAGAATCGCCAGTTTTTTCCTCAGTAGTTGCCCAGCAACAAACACTCCAGGGTTGTTTGGCGTGCAGCTGTCAGTTCTATCCATCAATTGATTCATGTGGTCGCCTAAAGGATTTCCCATTCCTGTTGCTGTGGTAGACAAGTCGCTTGGAAGTGTGAGAAATTCCCAGTCAATAATAGCATCATTGTCTATACCAATGAAAATTCTGATTAAATTTCCTTTTGAGACTGATTTGTAATCCCAGTTTGTCACTGTCATATTTTTTCATTATTGAGCAAACTATATGAATCTTTAACACTCTCTGCCGTTGATTGGGGATTGTTTCTGATCGAAAAACGCTCAAATATCAATGTCCTCAACCCATCAGCCAGAATGTGTCGTTTATTGTTGTACGCTGAAAGGGAAACTTGTTATTAGACAAAGTTATTAGAAAATGGTTTTCGGACGCCATTCTATTACTTATTGCGCGTTATGGTATTGCCATTTTTCGGGTAGACTGGTGCGGACTGTGTGTGAACATCTTTGTGACCCTTTTCCTGGACAGTTTTCCCCAACCTGGGAAAAAACCACATCCTCTCAACCTCGGTCTCAATTGCGTTTTCATTTTAAAATGCAAAGAAGAACTAATTAGTGATTAGGGAAAGAAATAATATATGTTTTTTACTGTTCACTTTTAGAATTTATCGCAAATATTTTGGACTTCAACGCTATGAAATCCGAGATGTGGTCATCAAAAAATTTGTACGTGAACTTGAGAACTGTGCTGTGGTTCACAACGGAGTAGCGCGGATAATTCTCTGGATAGTTCAAATGATCACTTTTTTGAAATTTTTACCATTCGGCATACGGATTTGTCGTATCAGTTTTATACAATAGTCTGCCGGTATCAGAATTTGGTGGAGAGCACCAGCAATAAAACACTGACGCGTTGGGTTCGGCTATGATTTTTTCACTGCTGTCACTTGCTTCAAAATTATTGGATAAGCATTGAAAACAATCAACTTTAGAACTGCTCCCATTACCAAAATCATCAGCATCAGAATCGCTAGTTCTCTCCACGGTTGTTTGGCGTGCAATTGTCAGTTCTGTCCATCATTTGATTCATGTGGTCGCCTGAATGTTTTCCCATTCCTGTTGCAGTGGTAGACAAGAGGCTTGGAGGTGCGAGAAATTCCGAGTCAAAAATAGCATCATTGTCTATACTAATGAAATTTCTGATTAAACTTTCTTGAGACTGATTTGTAATCCCAATTTATCACTGTCATATTGTTCATTATTGAGCAAGCTATATGAATCTTTAACACTCTCTGCCGTTGATTTGGGACTGTTTCGGATAGAATTACGCCCAAATATCAGTGTCCTCAACCCATCAGCCAGAATGTGTCGTTTATTGTGTACGCTGAAAGGGAAACTTGTTATCAGACAAATTTTTTAGAAAATGGGTTTCTGACGCCATTTTATTACCTATTGCGCGTTATAGTTTTGCCACATTTCGTGCGGACTAGTACAGATTGTGTGTAAGCATCTTAGTGACCTCTTTCCTGGAGAGCTCTCTGCAACCTGGGAAAAAGCAACATCCTATCAACCTCGAGTCTCAGTTGCGTTCTTATTTTGAAATGCAAAGAAAAAACCAATAAGTACTTCGGGAAAGAAAATATATATGTATTTTACTACTCCTTTTTAGAAATTCTCGCATACATTTTGGGCTTGGAGCCTATGAAATCCGAGATAGAGTCGCCAACGAATTTGTACGCGAACTTGAGAACTGTTCACAACAATCACAACGGAGTAGCGCGGATGATTCTCTGGATAGTTCAAATGATCATTGTTTTGAAACTTTTACGATTCGGCATACGGATTTGTCAGATCAGTTTTATACAATAGGCTGTCGGTATCAGAATTTGGGGGAGAACACAAGCAATAAAACACTGACGCGCTGGGTTCTGCTATGATTTTTTTCACTGCTGTCACTTGCTTCAAAATTATTGGAGAAGCAATGAAAATAATCGTTTTCAAAACTGCTTCTCATGTCAAAATCATCAACATAAGAATCGCTAGTTTTCTCCACAGTAGTTGCTCAGCAGCAAACACTCAAGGGTTGTTTGGCGTGCAGCTGTCAGTTCTATCCATCAATTGATTCATGTGGTCGCCTAAACGTTTTCCCATTCCTGTTGCTGTGGTAGACAAGTCGCTTGGAAGTGTGAGAATTTCCCAGTCAATAATAGCATCATTGTCTATACCAATGAAAATTCTGATTAAATTTCTTTTTGAGACTGATTTGTAATCCCAATTTGTCACTGTCATATTTTTTCATTATTGAGCATGCTATATGAATTTGTAACACTCTCTGCCGTTGATTGGGGACTGTTTCTGATAGAAAAACGCTCAAATATCAGTGTCCTCAACCCATCAGTCACAATGTGTCGCTTAGTGTCGTACTCTGAAAGGGACACTTGCTTTCAGACAAATTTATTAGAAAATGGTTTCTGTACGCCATTCTATTACTTATTGCGCGTTATAGTTTTTCCAAAATTCGTGCATACTGGTACAAATTCTCTGTGAACACCTTTGTGACCACTTTTTTGGACAGCTGTGTGCAACCCGGGAAAAAACGACATCCTATCAACCTCGGGTCTCAGTTGCGTTCATATTGTAAAATGCAAAGAAAAAACTAATAAGTACTTGGGGAAAGAAAAGATATATGTATTGTACTACTCACTTATAGAAATTATCGCATACAGTTTGGGCTTCGAGCCTATGAAATTCGAGATATAGTCGCCAACGAATTTGTACGCGAACTTGAGAACTGTTCACAACGGTTCACAACGGAGTAGCGCGGATGATTTTCTGGATAGTTCAAATGATCATTGTTTTGAAATTTTTACGATTCGGCATACGGATTTGTCGTATCAGTTTTATACGATAGGCTGTCGGTATCAGAATTTGGGGGAGAGCACCAGCAATAAAATACTGACGCGTGGGGTTCGGCTATAATTTTTTTCACTGCTGTCACTTGCTTCAAAATTATTGGAGAAGCATTGAAAATAATCGTTTTCAAAACTGCTTCTCTTGTCAAAATCATCAACATCAGAATCGCTAGTTTTCTCCTCAGTAGTTGCTCAGCAACAAACACTCCAGGGTTGTTTGGCGTGCAGCTGTCAGTTCTATCCATCAATTGATTCATATGGTCGCCTAAACGTTTTCCCATTCCTGTTGCTGTGGTAGACAAGTCGCTTGGAAGTGTGAGAAATTTCCAGTCAATAACAGCATCATTGTCTATACCAATGAAAATTCTGATTAAATTTCCTTTTGAGACTTATTTGTAATCCCAATTTGTCACTGTCATATCTTTTCATTATTGAGCAAGCTATATGAATCTTTAACACTCTCTGCCGTTGATTGGGGACTGTTTCTGATAGAAAAACGCTCAAATATCAGTGTCCTCAACCCATCAGTCACAATGTGTCGCTTAGTGTCGTACGCTGAAAGGGACACTTGCATTCAGACAAATTTATTAGAAAAAGGTTTTTGGACGCCATTCTATTACTTATTGAGCGTTATAGTTTTTCCATATTTCGTGCAGACTGGTACAGATTCTCTGTTAACATCTTTGTGACCACTTTCTTGGACAGCTGTGTGCAACTTGGGAAAAAACGACATCCTATCAACCTCGGGTCTCAGTTGCGTTCATATTTTAAAATGCAAAGAAAAAACTAATAAGTACTTGGGGAGAGAAAAGATATATGTATTGTACTACTCACTTTTAGAAATTATCGCATAGAGTTTGGGCTTCAAGCCTATGAAATCCGGGATCCATAGTCACCAACGAGTAGAACGGATGGTTCTCTGGATAGTTCAAATGATCATTTTTTTTGAAATTTTTACTATTCGGCATACGGGTTAGTCGTCTAAGTTATATACAAAAGGCTGTCGGTATCACAATTTAGTTAGGGAGAGCACCAGTAAATTACGGGCAAAACATCATATTGGAACCTGTACTTAAGCAGTTTCAAAAGACCCAACATGATTGCTTCGACCAAAATGGGTGTTCTCCATTTAAAAAACTTTGTTCATGAACAAGTTGCCGCCATGTTTCCCCAAAATATTAAAATTTTGTTAAACTCGAATCTCATTGTAAGTTCCGACATGGTTTTTCCGACATACCGTGTTATGTCTACTTGCAGTCGTTTTCATTTTGACTCAATTATTTTCTTTTATATTGTGTTATTCATCAATTTATAGTAGTTCTGCAAAGTTTGTTAGTTTTTCTCATTTTGTGCTAAATTGTAACACTGTTTAATCTCCATCGTATAATGGTTGAGCCAATTGACTTTTACTAATCCTTTTCTGGTGCCGTTGGGCAGCCCTGCCGTTGATCAAGTATTTCAGTTGCATATTTTAGCTCGGCTTCCATGTGAATTATCGGCGTCCACACTTAGCCCAAATGTTGACCTTTCCTCGGAGCTGTAACCAGGCAGATTGCGGTCGTTTGATTTGAAACTTCGTTTCTCAAAAAGAAAGAAATTATACCACCGCTTATGCCTAGCTCTATCTTGTCCAGATGTTCTTGCTCAGTAAATAATTGAACCTCAGGTTTAGGAATGCCTATTGCAAGATCAGTTGCCATATTTGGGGCAGAGAAGATTCGTAAGTTTTGAATATAATTTTCCGACATCTTGGATCATCAGGCTAATAGGGCACAATCTAATTTTATATAGACATCATGATACACCCGCATGGCTTTATTAAATAACAATAATTCCTCCATAGAGATTCAATGCTGGGATCCAACATTGGAATCCAAATGCAAACAAGTTACTAAAATTATTTTTTCTCCATAACCAAGATAATTTTCATTCAAAAATAGAAAGTTATTGTGAATATTTTTTATGTCCACTGTGGCATTTGTTGATGCCATTCCATGCAGCAAATGTTTTCAAAAGGAGAACGTCCTTTTCTCCTGCACATGTCTCCCCTATTTATTGTTTTTTTTCACTTTTTCATACCCTCACTCTTACCCTATTATCCTATCACCATAGGATCTACATATAAAGAGATACACTAATTTTAAAGTTGATAAAACCCCTATTTACCCATGCCAAAATATAACTCTTTATTATCCCATGTTTAATCGGTATAACCCCTTGTTATCGCAAGTGAAAGTAGTATAACTCCCCTATCATTGCATGTTGGGCTAATTGGGCTATTGGGCATGTTGGGCTAATGGAATTGGGCTAATCCCCTATTATCCCATGTTTTAGGATTTATTTCATATTATCCTCATAGGATATAATATTCTATGTTATCCTCATGAGTTTTTTTACACTATTATCAACCTGGCAAGGTAAACCCCCTGTTTCCTAAAAAAACTATATATGACTACTGATAGTGTTTCAAAGCGGAACTTTCAAGATTTCTTCAATCTCAATAAACCATTTTCTGTTTACTTGATGCAAGGAATGTAGTTTTGTTTATATTGTGACCTCTCATCAAAATTTAACCATCTATGAATGTGCATGAGCCTCATTCATGAATATGGAAACTTGTATGTTTTGCTTTATCTAATTGTATTGTGCAAAACTAAGATACAATTCCTGCAGCTGCAGCTTAGACTGTGACAACGAGAATATCGTTTCCTTTTTTGATTATTATTTAGTAGAGGATCAGAAGAAACAATAAGCAAATTACTTTTTTCGGCCGTTTTATGTTCTCTTTATCCTCTTTCCCTGCAGCCGATTTCACAAATTGTGCTATTTTTCATCCCTACTGTTTCTGACAAAAAAATTTTTTTGCTATCTTATGTAGCAAGATGGTTGTTCATTTTGTTCAGTTTGGCCTGATCAACAGTTAATCGTTTTCGTTTTTTGTCTGCTTGCTCTGCTCCAAAATGACGTAATCAATAGCACGCCGACAGATGACATTTTTTAAATGACGAAATCTTGTTTTCGACTCGAAATTGCTTTTCTTTTTCCATAGAATTTTGTCGTGTAGGATTCATATTCCTTAATTTTTTTTGCTGGCAAACAATTTCTGAGTCCACATTATCGATATGAAGCCACGGTATAAAACTAAACGAAATTTCAAAGCATTTGTAATTTTTTAGTTAGAGAAGAGGGGAAGAACTTCGTTTACTGAGTCTTTAGGTTTTTCAACAAAAAATTTTTTTGGACAAATCTATAAATCTAGATTAAAACTAGATTTGTCCTAATTTAACTAGATTAAAGCAAACCAGAAAATTACAGAAAGTATAATCACCGAGGTACACATCACTAACTACAATGAGGGATGCTTATCCTAAATCACTCTATCGAAATAACGTACCATGTACAAATTTGTATATATGGAGCAATTATGATAAAATTCTTATTCTTAAAGCATCATCACAAAAGCAAAGAATAAAACTTTTTAGAAAACAACCCAATCGGTGTTACGTAAATTGAATTGGGTTGATTTCAAATTTAATTTATCAGTCAAATTGTTCGGTAAAAGCTGGAATATTATAATGAAGTGAATTTCTGCTGTTATACTATATTTCGTATGTCCACATATAAGTATTCACTTACTCGAAGAAGTAACTTAATCTCTTCTTGACGGTTAACGAAATGGTTTTAGGTTGCTGATTATTATCAAAACGAACATACCAACGAATGCCCTGGTGGAATTTGAAAGAGACTCTCCTTTAAGATTTTCATCTTTGAAAGATAATCAACCTAATATCTCCTCTGGTGTACTGTTGATATATTATTTTGTCTTTTTTATATCGAGTTTTAAATCTTGGTTATATATCTTATTTGAATTGGTCTGATTAACACTGATTGTATAAAAAACCCGTTCACGACCAATTATTATCCTGCCAGATCTTTCAAACGTTTTGCACGACTAATTTATAAATAACCATACCAGACTCTTGAAATATTCTTGCAAAAAACAATACTTTTACCACGGAAATTGCAAGATTACTGTCTAAACTGTCTAGCTAGGTTAAAAAAAACTAGCTTACTCTGATAGCTAAGTTGTTGGTTTCATTTAGATTTGATGACAGAACATCAATTTCCGACACCATAGGTATCACACCGCAGTCCTTCTAATAGAACGACCCGATAAAACAATCAGATTACTGAAATCTGGAGAGGACTGATAACCCATGTTTACATAGGCACAGTTTTGTTTCAAAAACAAAATTGATCAAATGACAGATGACAGATAATTGTAGAGTATAATGAAACAATCTGTCTGCTTCATTAACTCATCTTTTTTTACAGAGATATACTTTAAAGGAATCGGTTTTAACGCAGAATATTTTGAAAAATCGAAGTTCGGTAAGATGTGCTGAAGTTCTGTACGGGACAGTATTGACTCCAATTATGGGATCAATTGGTATGGATAGGCAAAGGAGTGAAGACGGTCAAACTGAAAGTATTAACTGGGGTACTACAAGTTACTATTTACTAGTTACTGGGGTGTTACGTGGTTACTATTTTTGTTATGTTGTGCAGAAGATTGCCAAATTTGATGGCTGATGGCAGCGTTAGCAGTGCTTAGTGGTAGTAACGGTTGAGAAATATTAAAAGTGGCTGAATTATTTGTCCCCTGATGGGCGTTTAGGGGTTTGTTCTGAGGAAAACGCCACAAGCTCAAACCAGTATGAAGGTTATTCGAAACCTTTTTTTTCGTTGGGGAACTGTAAACGGAGTAGCCGCGGGAAAACAGAGAGTGTTTTGCTGGGTGCTATTAAAATGGGTACGCGTGATGCTGCGCTTGATGGATCAGCAAGTGGCACAGCAGGGGGCTGAGGACTGGCTAATTGATGAGGCCAAATTACGGGCAACAGTTCCACAAAATAGATTTGGAGGTGGAGGGACGTAATGTTTGGGATGATTATAAAGGAGTTGTGTTCCTTTTGGGGGAATAGATTGAAATGGATGGTGTTGTTGTGAAATATGAGGGCTCGGCAGGTGCATCTGACCAGGCTTGCTGGAACTTTGTGGTCTTAAATGAGCGGCGAGCTGGTCCGTGATTTGATTTGCTGGTGGACTTGTTGAAAAAACGGGTACAAAAATATTGAAGTTTGGTACTTCAATTACAGGCGTTGGTGGCCGGGACGTTGCTTAGGTAGCAGAATTGATGGAGGTTTGATATTTTGAATGGAGGTGGGTACTTCGCTCACTTGAACCTCAACACCCCTGCCTCCTTGAATATTTGCTTGTTCAATTTTTTGATCACTGACAGATTGTTGTCGCTGACCAATACTGGTAACTTCCTGACTGAAAGACAACATTTCTTGCAGAAAACAGCAATTGTTGTTTTTTTTGTCGCTCCTGGCTTCTTCCCGACAGGACAATGGCAACTTAAGCTGGAAATACCAGGGTTGGCAATTTTCCCGGTTCTACTGGCATGATTTACGGGGAAGCAATGCAAAAGATATTATTGCGGGGTTACGCCCTACACCTTGGTGAATCATGTGTCACGGTTTTTTTGTGGGTGGGCACACGCGTGACAGAATTGTGTATTAATTTTTTCATAGTTGACATTTTTTTTCTCTTTGTTAGACGGACAAAAGTTGTAATAATTTTCGGCGAACGGTGCCGTATAGGACAAAAATTTAAAAAGTGGTTTCTCGCAGTTCTACTGGACAAAAACTAATATATTGTCTGGAAAAAGAGAAAAAGGAGCAAGAAAAATGTGGTCAAAAACGATCAAATGTTAGAAAAAACAAAAAAAAAGAGTACAAAAATTATATAAATAAATGGTATGAAATTCGAAAACCAGCTAGACAACATTTATTAATAGTAGCAGATTAAACTGTGTTGCCAAAAATGTGAAATATGACTTAATTTTTATGAGACTAAGCTACAATTCAACAGTAGAACATCAAAGAAATGATAAAGTTCAAAAATCTCTTAGTCTTGAAAAAACAGTTATTTTTTTTAGAAAAAAACAAAAAATTGTCCACTGAAACTTCAAATCAGTACATCCTCCAAAAAACACTGAGGTCTGTCACTACGGCAACAAAGTGATGAAGCATCGTAAAAACGTAATGATGCGCTCATAAAAATCAAAATATAATATCTGAAAACGTTTTTTTTTTTATTTTAGGCCCCTTAGACCTTCAAAAAGACCTCTCATCAATCATGACTGAAAATGTTTGGTATATAAACTTGGGCCTCCTCCGGTCCTCGATGATATCTGCCATTAGTGGGAATAATTGACAATAAAATAAACTGAACAGCAATTACGGGTAAAACAAAAAATTTAAAAACAAGGAAACATTTTTTTTGTTTTTTCAAAATCTTAGAGTCAAAACATAAAAAAGCATAAAAAACTTAGCTGACCATTGATTCAAGTAAAGAAAAAAATGACTTTGTCGCACATGAATCAGTTACAGCAGTTTTTCCGGAAAAACAATGAGAATAAACAACACACAATCAAAATCAAATTCCAGCAATCAAAACAAAATTCTTTTGAAGAAACCAAATAGAATAGCAATCTGCCACTTAACTTCCCCATTAAAACTGCTATAAGTGGCTCATATAGTTTTCTAAGTTGTTTCATATTGATCATGTAATTCTATAAGCTGTTTGAAAACATTTACGCAATAAAACAAGACCTGTTTACGGTTCTAGTGTTACTAAAAAAGTAACTTATCTCAAAAGATGCAAATACTTTTTTATAAAGAGCGCATAGTTATGTTTTTAAATCTCTAAACAAAATTGAAAAAGAAATACATTGAACACAGGCAATATCATCTATTTCAACTTATTTTTTAGGAAATTGTAACAAAGAGTGTCACAGCCAAAACCTTTCGCCACAATTTGAAAACATTTTTTTTTCTGTTATGCATCATGAGAAGCGCGGAGATGCCACTCACTAACAAGATCAAATGCCGAAAAACATTTTTAAAGAAATAAAGTTCTTTACTATTTTTTTTTAAAAAAGCAAGTGGTTTGGAAGTCATAAAATCAATAATTTGTTTAGCTAATTTTTTTTTTGTATATCTTTTTTATTTTATCAAAACACTTAGTGTCAAGACATAAAACTATTAGCTGACTACTAATTACAGGAGACAACTGGTTTTTATACCAAGCCGATTAGCAATCTCTCACTTGACTTCTGCATGAAAACTGCTATAACTGGTTCATATATGCCAACGAAATTTTGATTTGCTCTCTAGTTCAATCAAGGGGCAGCTGGTGTTTTATGTCTTTCAATCGATAAGCTGTTCGAAAATGTTTACGTGAAAAAAAAATCTAAACGCTTTACAGTTCCAGAGTGACTAAAATCACAACTCCAGTTCGACGTCTCTTTTGCATCAAAAAATTGAAACAATTAGGAACAGATATTAAGAAAGAACTGTCATAGTAGAATTTAAATTTCTTGGATTTCCCCTTATAATAGTGTTTCTATCGTTTCACTGCCATTCAAAACAGCTTTTTAATTAAACAGATTAGTGAGCAAAAACAATCTGAAATTGACCATAAAAATTTCGTTAAAAAATCAAACAATCACAAAAATTTTAAACTAGAACAATTCCACGAAAAAGACAAAAGTGAAACCTTTAAATTAATCAATTTAAGCACGACGGGCTTTGTAATGTTAACAATCACAACTCTCTATGCTAAATATCTCGATCGGTCAAAATTAACTGAACAAAAAATCTGCGGAGCATATAGTCCCTCATCCCCCCTCCCCCCCCCCCCCTCCCCTCACTAAGTGTAGTCGGAACAATTATTTGCTGAACAAACAGTGTATATACATGTCAGAACTGGTTTCTCTTTTATTTATCAGTGCTCGCTCGTGTCAAATAAAAACTACTATTAAGTGAATTTTTGTGTGCGAGATAGTTGTATGAACATGTATATTATGAAGCAGAGGTCTTTTATATTTTTCCGGAAACATTAACTTTTAATCACTATCATGGTGTAGCAAAAAGAGAAAAAGTAGTAGTAGTCCCAAATAAAGTAAACCCGACTTAGTAGTCCCAGATAAAAATTGAGATGATGTGAGTAAATTGCTGATTAAGAAAGAGTTACAATCAATTCATAAAATATTAGATCCGAATATGCTTAGTCCGAGAGTATATATTTATCAGTGTTATAAAAATCGGTGGTGTATATTATTATTTTCCTTAATTAATTAACCCGTAGCGAACTCCAAGTTTAAATCAGTACTGGGGAAGTCTAAATACAGAAAATCAGTACTGATTCCTGTCAGTTTTTTTTTTTGGCTTGTCAGACATAAACCAAGTCTGAATTTACAATTCTCAGACCAGTGTCAACTTTTTCAGAGCCAAAATTCCTTACTTGAAGGGGCTCGGAACACGGATCGCAATTTTCCGTTGCATCTACGTACCACATTGAACTAACGTTTCTTGGAATTATAACTTATACCTGTCGTATCTCACCGGGTACTTTCGAGCTGATAATGTTCATTTGAAAAATGCGACCTTCAAGCAAAGTTTAAAACAAGTCACACTCGCATTCGCAATTGCCTATAATGCTGGTCTACACTAGGAGATTGATACTGGAAGTCAATAATTATTAAATTGAATAAAAGCATGTTATTTAGGACTGTTTTGTCTGTTCGCAGTTGTCGATGCTTATTAATTGTCATGAGCAATTGAAGAAACACAACCAGACTGTAGAATTATTTTCACCAAAATCACAATAGCCTTAAGGTTTTCCGGGAAAAGAGCTCCCCGGCTGCGCCAGCTGGGTGTGGGTAGTTGTGCGGGGGCCTTTTCCTTAATTTCAAGAGGAACTTTACGAAGCAGTATGTTGTACAACTGGGAAGGTTTCTCCTCTTCCCTAGCCCTCTCGAAGTGACTCAATTTATTCCTTCGTGTCAACTCGCGTTTTACTTCGTTCACGACTTGAATCAAAATTGTCGACTCGTTTATTCGTCTGTCCTTTTTGTCAGCTATCTTTGTCTGGACTTGCATGGCCCGCTTAGCCGCAGCCAGACTTTGGATTTGCTCTGGGCCTGCCCCCTGTGCCTTCGCTGTTTCCAGAAGGCTCTGAAAGTAGTTGTGGAGGGCGGCTGGGTTGTGTTTGAGAGAAGTCCTTTGAAGCTTTTCTGTCAATCTTATCAGAACGGCGATGTAATGCTGAAGTAGGGAACTGGTTCCTTTATCCAATTTATCAAAATTATATACTTTTAGTTAAAATTTTTCACCAACAATGGTTTACGTAACCTACTAAAATTAAGTTTGACGTCTGTTTAACATGGATGACGACGAGCTCTGAGAGCAAATTAATGTCTAACAAAGGCTCTCAGCAAGTGAAAGTCTCACCTGACCGCAAAGAAGGTTAAAACGAATTTTTTTGTCAGTAAAAGACTCAAAGCGTTTCTAAAAACCAATTTTTCTCATCCAATGCTTAATTTTCACTGATTTTGCTGCAGCACGAACCCGCTCTGATGTTGGAAATGCAATTCCATTTGCAACAATTTCTTTTTACTTTTGTTGCTCTCTTTATTATTATGAAAACAACAAAAGTAAACAACAGCTTGAAACTGTACCGCTTACTGACTTCATAAGCGTTGTCTTTATTCATTGAACAACCAATTACATAAAAAATTTTGACAATGCGAATAGTTTACGTTATCTTTTTTGTTTACTCATATTATGAAATGAATACTAAATAACTGTTTATTTTTTAAAAAAAAGAAACGCAAAGTCTGATCATAGCTGTTTTGAGCAAGAAGAAGGGCACCAAATCACATGAGCGGGCCGAATTGAGGAGAAAATTTGAGCAGGTCAAAAACACACTACAAATGAACGGGGTAAAGTGTGTTAGTGAATGCAAAGTAAGCAGAAGCAAAAGAAAGCCGACATAAAGGAGAGCTTAAATATTTTGTAACAGTCATGTAGTCGTTCAGAATCTTTGATTTTGAGACATCTCATATTAATTTTATTTCACAATATGTTTTACTGCGCCTATCATACGGTAATGAGTTTCCTATATTTATTCCAATGTCATTACCTTATTTAGTGCAGTTTCATTTAGTTCATTATAGCTGTAATTCAAAAAGTTATTCATTCACCAGAAAAGATATAATGATATAAAAAACCTGTACATACTTTAAACGATAAATCTGTTCCGCATCCTGCTCTTATCAAAAGATGATTATAATCATTTCTTTTAGGTTGTTGTGAATTGTTTGATCCTCTCAAAAGTTACTTTAAAAATCAGTTGAAAATGCAAACTTGTCAAAGGCTCGTCAATTTGGCTAGCGGAATAGTATCTAACCATTCGCGATGCAAGTTCTACAGAAGAAAACTTAAAAAATTCTGCTTTAAACAAAACTAGTCCTTCGCGAGGCAAATTCTAAATAAACGTGTCATATAGGGAATCGCACCTTGAAAACCAATATCAAAAACGAATAGAGTATCACATGGCGGAGCCAGCAACAGAATCTCGCAAAACACCACTCCATCGATGACTTGTGCAAAGAAATCCACAGCAAATCCTCGCTAACCTGAGGAAAGTTGATAATTCAATAGAAACTAGCTCTATTAGCCAAAGAAATTATTTTTCTTGATAATCTACATCAAGATCAATTGCAAATTTGACAAAACCCAGCGGAACACACCTACGAGGAGCAAGTGGAGGGTGAGGGTCATAAGCACCAACAATGAGAACGGGATTGAAGTGTTCGAAACAACCAACTGAAAGTCGCATGGCGAAATCGCTTCAAAAACGTGGAGATAAACCTTGAATTGTAAGCGACAAGAAAACTGCCTCAATGCTCTCTCTTTCAAATGGAACTGAAGGTTGGCGAATATTCAATAACAAACATCCACATGTGAGCATCGAGAAGAGGCAAGCAACAATAGAGGAATCTTTTATTCGGGAGAAAAATGTTACCTATGGTAGGTAAGGTTTTGACACAAACAAAAACAAAAGAGAGGCGGTAGAAATTTTTTGCGGAAGATTAAAACAACAATGACAAAAGTGCTGAATAGACGATGAAGAAGAATCTATAGTTCGATGTTATTAATTACCAATATGACTGATCTTGATACACAAAAAGAATTATTCAGGGAGAAAGAATTGCCCTGAAAAGCACTTTAAAATGCAATCCTAATGGAATTTGGAAAGAAGAGCCAACAACTATTTAATCAAAGTTGAAACAGTGAATAAACAAAAATTAGTGTCCTATCCAATTTTGGAAATAAAATTAGCTACAGGAACTCTAACCAAAAACGTCAATGCTCCAATCAGAACGCAAAAGGCCACAAAAAACAAAGCATCAAATAAGTGCCTCAATCGTTATTAGAAAATAATTTATAATCATAAAGCAAACTGTCCAGCCCAAAGAAGTGCAACAATTAGTGTATTACCAACCATTCTGCTAAAATGTATTGCAAATCGGAAAAACAACAACCTGAGCTACGACAAAATTCGCTTGTCAAACAAATGTCAATCAATTAAAAAATAAACCGGAGAAAACAGAGATAGAGAATCAGTTGACTGCATCAGTAGTTACAGAGAATTCTATAACCAACTATACAATTCAACGTACGATAGCACTTATGAGGACGATTAAGCTGCAGCAATAACAAGTGAAATAGCCACAAAAATGAACCCTTAAGTACAACTATCAAATTTGGCAACGTTTTTTGCACTGCTATGATTGGTTCAGGGAGTTTTGCAATGACGTTAACAAAAGTCTAGCCAACCAAATAATTAAAAAAACTTGAATATCACAATGGGTAGAATGCTTGGAAAACTGAGGACAAACATGAAAAACCACTTGTAGAGAATGTAGAAAAGGTCACTGTGGGACGAGATCTCTTCAATACAATTGGACTTGAAACTGTTCATCAGCAAACAGCAAGTGGCAAATCAGTTAAAAATTTTTTCTAATTATACTCATTGCCATAACGAGAGGGCAATCGCGTCACAATGTCCCGATTTAATTTCAAGTGTTGGGTTATCAAAGTCACGTAACACAAAATTGAAGTTTCACAAAATTTATACCGCCAAAATAACGAAAGTTAGACGAGTTCCAATTAACCTTCAGCCTAGACTAACAAAAAAAAAACAAACAGACTACCTAACGAATATCATAAAGAAAAACTAACAAGCTGTTCAGATGAAAACGTCATACCTCCAAAACTTATTACAGTGAAAAAAGATCCTTCTACAAATTGGCACTTGATTCAAAAACTCTGAATAAAGCAATATATATAATATATATATATATATATATATATATATATATATATATATAATTGTTCATATGTTAAAAAACAAGAAAGAAAACAAAAGTAACTTCATTTGAAACCCATTTTGGACAAGTAAGTAACACGCACATCTTGATTATAATCCCACGGGCAGATAGTAAAAACTTAACATAAAAAAGACCATGAACCACTATTTAGATGAAGACAAAATCCCAGGCCGTTCTTACCTGACGAAAGAACTTTGAGAGAACACCAAGGTTTGCAGGGATACTGACAAATACAGGACAGAGAATCTCTGCTTTGCAGCTCGAACAGTACCAAGATCAGAAAGGAGTGCGAACGTTAAAATGGCAGAAAGATAAGCGCTAGCAAACGACAAAAAGAGCCTAAATGTACTCTTGGACTAGAAACTGTTCATACAATTGGACTTGAAACTGTTCATCAGCAAACAGCAAGTGGCAAATCAGTTAAAAATTTTTTCTAATTATACTCATTGCCATAACGAGAGGGCAATCGCGTCACAATGTCCCGATTTAATTTCAAGTGTTGGGTTATCAAAGTCACGTAATACAAAATTGAAGTTTCACAAAATTTATACCGCCAAAACAACGAAAGTTAGACGAGTTCCAATTAACCTTCAGCCTAGACTAACAAAAAAAAACAAACAGACTACCTAACGAATATCATCAAGAAAAACTAACAAGGTGTTCAGATGAAAACGTCATACCTCCAAAACTTATTACAGTGAAAAAAGATCTTCTACAAAATTGGCACTTGATTCAAAAACTCTGAATAAAGCAATATATATATATATATATATATATATATATATATATGTATATATATATATATATATATATATATATATATATATATGTATATATATATATATATATATATATATATATATATATACATATATATATATATATATATATATATATATATATATATATATATATATATATATATATATATATATATATATATATATATATATATATATATATATATAATATATATATATATATATATATATATATATACATATATATATATATATATATATATATATATAATATATATATATATATATATATATATATATATATATATATATATATATATATAT
>NW_027450479.1:0-27961 GCF_964194025.1 Convolutriloba macropyga | reverse complement strand
GTATGTCTTTTTTAAAACAATTTCGCCTTTCTTGTTTTGCGTGTTAACTGAGTAACGTAAGATTCTAGTGTGAGGCAAAAATTTTGTCAGAGCCAATATACGAATATACGAGCTTAATAGACCAGAAATCTTATGCTATCATGTAAATCTCGTTGTTTTATGGCCGCAACACTATGTTTGCAGGAAAAGTTATTTGTGCAGATTTGAGTTCAGCCTGTATTCCTTGTCATTTTTTAGACTCATCACTTAACCTCACTAATGCCAATGCCTCCCTAATTGTGTTCCCAGGGAGTTACAAAATAACCTAGTGAGTAAATACTGGATAATATCTTATGGTTATTATAAATTTTTTTTCGAAAAACATTGGTTTCAAAGAAACAATGGGTTGATAAGATTTGTCATTTTATTTCTGTCAAATTGTAACTTAGTCTCGACAAAGAAGCCAAGTCCTATTTTGAGTGAATCCGAAATGAGTTTTAATTGAAGTTCTATGACTTCGCAATAGGGTTCTGGCTTTGAAAATACGAATATTTTTAACTTCTTGAAAAATGTTTTGAACTCTTGCCCATTTTTGTGTTTTTTATGTCCTGTAATTTTATGAAAAAAGCGATAGATCACATATAACAAAATTGGCGAGTTTGAAATTGTTTTATGATTTTAGTGACTAGACTATGTTTTTAACGGCTTCGATAACGTTTATCACAAAAATTTCTTCAATTGTAGAATTTCTCCTGTGTTTTCTGATCTTTTTGTAGTGGTATGACCTATTTTGGAAAAAAGCCAATCTCATGGCTTCCCATTGTGTAAGAAAAGAGTGAAATTAATGTTTTCAGTTGACAGCTAAGGCTTTTCATGTTTTTGAAATTATTTTGTTTTCTAAAAAGATTAATTTGTTCTTAGTTTTGCTCCTTTTTCTTCTAGTTACCTAGTTTCATTAAGTATAGTTCACATATCTTTCCAACGAAGTGTAAGTTTTTTTCGTTTAATAGACTTTTAAGTATTGATTTTTTGTCGTATTTAAGGTTTATTTATTATTTGATTTTGATGCTTGTCTTGTCTTGTATTCCTGTTAATGGCAGATATTATCGGCCCTCTAGTGCAGCTTTATTTAAATCAGGTAGTTTTTGGTGTTTTTTTTATTCATTCACCATTAAATTATGAGTTTAAATGTATGTTTTTGAAAGTGTTCTAACTCATTCTCATTTTGACGACATTTAAGTAAAAATGTGGTTGTGTGGGGGCGGAACCTTATGTGCAAACGCATATTACCAAACCTCTTTGTCATTTTCGACATAAAAATCAAGAAATTCTTATACTGACAGAAGCCCAATGCGATAGAGCTCAAAACGGTTCAAACAGGAACAACTAAATATAAAACTATTGGATGTTACATAATTAAGCATGTTTGACTTTTCGAACACTTGAAAAAAATTGAATTTTAGGTAGCTCATTTTTTGTTAGGTCTAGAGCTATTCATCAGATTGTTACACATTTAAATGTTAAATGCAACTGTCATTCTATTGCAAAAACAACTGTTACTTTTTCTACAGCGTGCCGAACGCAACAGCTTCTTAAATTGCTTTCGAAAATATAGTTGACTGCTAGATGACTGTTTGATCTTTTTATGGGCTACTTTCGGCTATTTTCGAGTGCATTTTAACTCAAAAGAAATTTTATCTAAAAATCTAACAAGATTTAGTTTTGCTTCCGTCTCATTTTAATGAGCGCTAGGTTTGAGGGGAAGCAAAATCATTTTTAGTTTTGAATGCACTAAAGTCTTATAACCTGAAATTTTTTAGGAGTGTTCAAACAAAAATATTTCCAGAGAAATCCAACAGAGAAAATATGAAATAAAGAGCGGAAAAGGTTGAATGTTTTTGGGTTCTAAGGTTGCCTGACGGGTGATGGTTTCGTATTTAGGAAGAAAAACGCATAATCATTGTTTCAATACGTTTTGGTTAAAACTATAATCTACTGGTAAAAATTTTGTTTTGTAAAGAACGATGCCTTTAGATCCACTTCTTATCTCTTCATCCGATTCTTTGCTCGAACTGGAAGATGGCATAGCGACAGGTGCCAGGGTGACCCCTGGAAGGGTGAATGTCATTGTGAGGTCATTGAGATGGTAATAAAGCAGAGCCTGGCCCCATGACTTTTTGAAGAGGTAAGCATGGATATAGAGACCATACGTCCATTCTAAGGTCAGTTGAGAAAATGTGGCTGTGATTGAGACCTGCTTGCTTCCTGGTGACGTTCCCACGGTCAATGTTGGTTGACTGAAATCAACAGGCAAAATTTTGGTAGTCAATTGTAATTTAGGCCCCGTAATATCCAGTTGAGGATTACATAGAAAACTATCAAAAACGAGTGTTATTTGGTTGTATTTATACTGGAATTCGAGTCCTTAAAGATATAGCAGAACACAAAGAAGATCAATAACATTAGGCAATGATCACCTCTAATCGAACTCCAACAGTTGTTTTACAAGAGTCTCTTCAAAGTGGTTAAAACAGCGGATGGTTAGATGGTTATCTTGCAAGATATTCCACGAGTTCTTGCAAGATTAAATCTTATTTCACGATATTCTTGTAAGATCGTGACACTGGAAGATAGTCGTTGGTAAAAGACTACAGATTTTCAAAGATAGCGAAAAAAAACATAGAGAGATGCTCAAGTCGACTTCGAATGTTTATCTTGCAAGATCTTGCATAATCCTGACAAAATATTGCAAGATCTTGCAAGATAACCATTGGTCTTGCAAGAATTTTGCAAGATAACTATTCATCTTGCAAATATGGCCCGATCAAGACCAGCTTGAAAGGAGTACTTTGATTTTCGATTATTTTTTCTTCGTTGTTAAAAATTTAGCATCAATTTAGAATTTTATGTGAGAATAAAATATAAAAATCCAAAAGAATTAGCACAAATTAATAAAAAAGACTTAAATGATAAGAAGTGTAAGCAAATATCGTTAACAATTAATAATATTTAAAAAAAAATTTGAAGGAAATTTTTGATTGAAGAAGTGTAATTGTAAAGATCCCCAAGGTTAAAGGAACAAGGAATCCAAAAGTTTTGAAAAACCTTCTATTTGTTTTTGCAGTGCTCAAGGGAACAGCAAGATTTTTGCGTAGCTGACTGAAAAAATGATTTTCGATACTAAAACACATTTAGCTGAGATAGTATTGTTTCAAATTATATCAATAAAACACTTGCAGCTATCTCCGGCAAAAATATATGGGCATTTTCTGGGCAAAGTCAAATGCAATGGCCCTGTAACGTCCAATGAGAGCAGAGCTTGACCGGAACGAACTTGCAAGAATCTTGCAAACTACCCAAAAATCTTGCAAGATCTTACAAGACAGACATCGTCTTGCAAGATCTTGCAAAATAACCATTTTTTGCAAGAATCTTGCAAGATCTTGCAAGATAAACATCTGGCTTCGACTAGGGTGATTGCAAAAAATTAACTAGCTTTATATGAAAATAAGTATAAATATGAACATGAAATGAACAAGTAGAATATGAATAGTTCAATGAGCGCTCAATTTTCAGCAAAATAGTTCAGGTAAACTCAGCAGTAGCTCGTTTTCAGGTAAACTGGCTGTTCAGGTAAGCTCAGCATTTACTCGTTTTCTCAGTACTCCGTTCCTGTGATCAATGGTGTTTTGTATGTAAAATGATTACAAAATTGAAGCTAAAGTGACAACTGTGAAAAAAATATATTTTAAGATCTCTAGTTGTGCGAATTCCAAAAAATGCATTTTCGAGACGAATCATTCGACAGATAATCTTATCAAAGAAAAATGCTGAAACACATTCTCTATTAACTGTTTAATGAAAACAGAAAAATTTTGTTTCCAACAAAAAACAAAATTCTTTGTTAAAACTACAAACTCTCTTTGTACGCTCAGAAAAATTTTTGGTGCAAATTAAACCTTTTTTGGGCTTTTTAGATGTAATTTTTTGGAAGAATGATGGTTTGTTGTTAACCAACGTTCTTTTGTTTCAAAATAATTGCAATTTATTTTGCATGTTCAACAACTAAAAACATCTGCTGATTGCTCATAATCATCAAACCTGATTTTATAAAATTCGATTGGTTATTGAATACAAAAAGATACAAAAAGATATCGAAAGAGGAGAAAAGAAGTTCTTCAATGAAAAAAACTTGCTGTATATGAAAATAAGTTTAAAAGATATCTTGTAAATCGTTTCTTCCTGTTTTCTATCTCGAGTTTGAAGCAAACAGGACAATTACCGGTATAAATATAAGATTTGTCATATATGTTAATTTAAAAAAAGTCCTTCAAAGAAATTTACTTTCTTGATAAAAATGATTCTTTTTTATATAAAACGAGCTTAAATAGCAGACCGAACATTAATAAATTCAGCAAGTAAAAAATTGACAAGTGGTCCTTACTACTTGAAAATAAATTTTGGGACCAGTTTCATTGGGTGTTTTAAAATTTGGGCACTGAACTTTAAAAACAAACAAAATTTAGAATTTGAAAACTGAACTCAGCTGAAACAGTTAAAGAACAATATTACTCCAACGGCACCAATGTTCACCAAATTAGTGCAAAAATGATCTATTTGGACCCAAATGGCACAAAAAGAGCAAAAAAAGATAGAAACAAGTAATAATTGGAGAATATGGTACAAATATTTCAACGTAAATTTGTCCTCGGAAAAAAACCGAAGTTTGAGAATCCCTCAAGTTGGCATTTTTTGCTCCCAGTTCTTTAAAATGGATTAACTCTGAGATTTGTAAGTTTATTATTTTGAAATATAGACCGGGTCTGCATCGTTTTCGCTTGAAGCAGAAACTGAAGTAATAAAAAATAATGTAATTTTTAAATCTGGATGATTCCATATTCAGTTATGTTTTTAAATAATACCCAGGCCGAGATCATAGACGGAAAACAATCCACGAGGGACCATAGCACACCGAAATGACATCTGATCAAACTCAGCCGCGCTGCAACATTTTTTTTCTGCGCTTGAGGCGCGCTTGATTCCACCTCTGATTAAACTCAATTGCGCTCCCAATTTTTTTTCTGCGCTCAAAGTGCGCTCCAAATATCTGATCAGACTCGATTGTACTCGAAAGCTCTCATGAGACTAAACTGCGTATTCAAGTCGCCCAAAGATTGTTCAAATTTCGACCGCTGAAGTAACAGGATTGAGCGAGCTCGAGAGATTTTCATTAATGTCAATTCTGTCTGGGGCCTCAAACTGGGTAGAATGGCTTTTTTGCCTCTACAAAGGAGCTCTAACCTGAAAGAACTGATTCTGACTGATCCATTACTAGTCGAGGTCACTGCAGTTTCAAAATCCAGAGAATATCTCCATTTTTGCAAGTTGTTTGTCAACAATTCAGACACTTGAGAAAACACTTGATCTATAAATGAATCCGATACTTTGACCTTGATTTTAGCTTGAGGTGAAAGTTGATTTGTATAATCGGGTAATGAACAAGTAAAAACAATTTGAAAAGTAAGGTAAGATACTAGTTTGAATTTTAACCCCAACATTTTTCGCTGGTTTTCAAAGTTCTCAGTCACAGAAGTTGTTATTCGAGTCAACTTCTTATCAGCCCGAGCTTCAGAAGTTTTCCAGAAAAGTTTACGGTTGTTTTAGCTGGAATTCTCGTTGTATGACATTCATAACAAAAGCAAAGTTGTTCAAATGAAATCAACATGAATTATTTCAGTATTAAAAGAAAACCGCAGTATTCATAGATCAGATTGTTGGTTAGATATATAGTTCGTGTGTGGCTTTAGGTCTTCTAATTCAAAGGTATTTACAGTTTATATAACCTGGATTAAACTGTCGACATTCATGTTTACGTTGAACATATACGCACGTCAGACATATCTACTCTATTGCAAATACCTCCTGCAGATTCTACTTGCCTTAGGTTGAACATAGAACTCAGTACAGAGAATGGAAGAAATATTCCATAACTGCACGAATCCATGACTTTAGTTGCTAAACTGTAAATTGACCTAGGTCTGTTAATTTTATGTGAAAGAATTGCGCTTATTTTTTGAAAAAAAATCCGCTGGTTTCCGCGCATTTTGGTTTCATTCATGATTTGAACTCACTCAGAGCGTATTTTTTTTTTAAAAAAAAGTGCTCTGAAAGGGCACTTACTTCTTGAACCGGGGATCTTTCAAGAATTCGGTTGTTGACGAGAACAGACAGAAATTAAATGTGTAAAAAATTTACCACTAAGATTTCGAGATATATCTTATCTCTACTCACTTTTTTTTATTTTCATTTTCAGGTCACAAGCGAAAAGTGAAAATGCTTGAGATTTTCTTAAGTCTCAATTAGGGCAAATACGCGTTATCACTATGTTTTCAAAAAAAGTTCTCGAGATATGCAACAAAGAAGAACTAATTGCAAAGCTTTTGGAGACCTATGAAAAAATACAAGAAAAAGACAATATCATAACAAAACTCGAAAAAGATCTGGTTAACTAAGAAATGCAAAAACTAACTATCGGACATCAAAAAGAAACTATTGATCGCATGGAAAAACATATCGAATTTTTCAAAACACAAACTTCTTAAGTTATTGATAATTTACTTGAGAGACAGGAGACGTCAAAAAGCAACAGGCGTGTTAATCCTCCACTGAAAATTTATCAACCAAAAGTAGTACCCCGATTTGCCAAGCAATTAGTTATATCTGATAGCACTTTTCGGAAGGTAAATCAGCATGACATTTTAAATCAGCATGACATTTCGCAGCAGACTGCAATCCAATCATATTCATCTGCAACAATAGGAGACATTTCTAATGTAGTTGATTGCTATTCTTCTGGAGCGAAAACAGAAACATTAATTGTACATGTCGGTCATAATTCAATTGACAAAGGTGTTTCTGGACAGGAGGCAGCGACTCAACTCAAAGAAACAGTCAACAAATGTATGCAAAAATTCAATCCTCATCCTGTTGCTATATGCAAAATTGGTCCGGTAAAAGACGGTTGCTATGGAACGAAAACAAACAACGAGGAAATATCTAAATACAATGACCATCTAGAAATGATAAGCCTGAAGCTTGATGGATCCTATCCTTGGTCACGGATTGAAGTTTTGGAAAAAGCGCTATCAATTGGTGATATATGTTTTGATGTAGTGCATCCCAATAATGGCGGTATAGAGAATCTGGTGGAAAACATACGTCAATATAATATAACACATAAACACATAACCTACTAGCATCACAGAATACAGTTCAACCTCAGAAATTACATAGAAATTTGAATTTTGCTTGAGTTGAGTAAATTTTTTTGACAGGTTATTTTTACCGTTTGTTTTAACTTTCTGGTTTTTTTTGGGAAATGTGAAAGACCAAGTATACATTAAGCAACGTTACTTAACTCAAGTAGATAAGAAACATGATAATTTAGAAAATGTGTTGATTTTTTTCCAGAGAATGCTGATTTTATTATTCATTGCGGCTGTTCGTTGTGTTTCGCTTTTTCCTAACAGAAGTTTTTTGCTTATTTGTGCTGACATAAAAAAAATCCTGGACCCTTTGAGGCTTCAAAAATTTCTACTTTGGATAATGCTATTTTTGGCGCTCAAAATGGCATTAAATTTCTACTTTTCAACGCTGGCAGCATACAAAATAGGTATCAAGATATATCAAAATCGCTCCAACAGCTGGATTCGGAAACTTTTGTTATAGTAACTGAAACTTGGATGAGCGAAGAACAAAGCCTAAATTTTAACCTCAGCGCTGAGCACAATTTTTTGCATAAAAATCGGTCACATCAAACGGGAGCAGCTAAGGGTAGGGGTGTAGGAATATGGATTCCTCAGAACATAAATTTTAAAACCAAAAGAGAACTTGAGTTAGCTGATCCGAATTTTTTTGAAACGTTGTGGCTGGAACTAGACAACCCAATAACGGAAAAAGGTCTCATTAACATATCCTATTGTCCACATCAAAGCATGGGTGACTTCTTCTCAGACGAATTAAGTGCAGAGGTTTCTGATGCGTTCTCAGCTACAGATAATATTCTCTTATTTGGTGATTATATCATTGATATGTTGAGTGTAAATGGGAAGAAAAGCCTTCAGAAAATTGCGGAGGGACTAGGGTTACAGGTGTCTAACAATGACATTCCTACACGCAAAAGCAACAATAAAAAAGTTTGATAGATCACTGTTTTTCGATTAATGAGCAAATCATTACTTGGAAAGTCTGCTTACCTCCTTTCGATTTCAATCATAATGTACTTTTTTTTCAGAGCAAACTTTTATGGTCAGAAGAAAAACAAAATTATTTTGTTAAACGAGATAAAAAAATATTTTTGATGAAAAATTTAATAGAGATCTGGCCCTTGCAGATTGGAGAACAGTTTAACAACAAAGAAACTGTGATGAAATGCTTGCAGAATTTAACAGATTTTTTTTGACAATACTCGAGAAAAACGCACGCACCAACAAAGAAGAAATTAGTTTCTAATATAAAAAAGACTACTTCAGAAAAACCTTGGGTGACAAAAGAAATCCAAAATTTAGTTGCCGAGAAACATCGGCACTTCAATGACTACAAATTGACACAAAGTGTTGAATCATTTATGTCATTTAAAAAGTATCGCAACCTTGTAAATCGAAAGTTAAAAGAAGCACAAAATCAATTTGCATAGGATTTTTCTAAGAAAATTGAAACCTCAAAAAAGAAATTGAAATAAATTAAGAAAAAAATCGGAAAGAAAAACAAAAGTCTAAACATGACTTAAATTGATGAGAATGGTAGAAAAACGAAAGACAAAAATCGATATGTAACGCTTTTAACAGAGTTTTCAGCGGATTGTTCCATTGAACGTCAAAAAAATAGAGCGAAAATTTCAAAAGTGTAACTTTAGACCTTTTACTTTAAGGGAAATCTATAAAGTTATTGACAATCTAGACAACCACAAATTACCAGGGCCGGGATACATCAATGCTTGGGCATTGAAATCCGGAAAAAATGGTATTGGGACACATCTTCAGATTATATTTAAAGATTGTATTCAAGAGAAAGTTTTTCCAACAATTCTTAAGGATGCGCACATCACACCAATTTTCAAGAAAGGAGATGTTTCTGTTTTAACTATTTATCGTCCAATTTCTGTAACACCAACGTTCGCAAAAGTTTTTGAAAGGCTTTTACTTAATCATTTAGTAGAATATCTTGAAAAATTTGCGCTCTTGAACAAAAAGCAATTCGGTTTCCAATCTAGAATGTCGTCTACTGATGCTGTGCTTTATTTTATTGAAAAATTAACAGGAAATATGGAAGATAACAACGACACAGGTGCTGTGTTCTTAGATCTTGCAAAAGCTTTCAATTCAGTTTTACATGAGATCTTTCTCAAGAAAGCTGAAAATTTCAACCTCTCTCAATCAACAAATTTACTTCTCAAATCTTTTCTCGAAAATCGAACACAATGCGTAAAACTGTAAATTTGAACGTAATGAAAGTATTAGAACAACCAGACAAATACATAACAGAGAATCAACTCACTTTAAATGCCGATAAAACAGAGATGTTATTCCTTACAAATCATACTAATTCGGATCCAGAGTTTTCTTTTAAAGGCGAAATTATCAAACCAGCTCATGCATGTTGTTATTTGGGAGTACAAAGTGATTCAAACCTAACCTTTGAAAATCACCTGAACTCTGTTTTAAGCAAAATTGCTAATGAAATTCCTTTTTTTATCTTGTAAGAAATCAAATACCTTTGAAAGTAAGAATTGATGTTTTCAAGTCAGTTGTACTCTCTCATCGTTCTTTCAGTGGAGTATTCCTTCAAACTCTTACAGTGAAAAACATAAACCGCATAAAGAGGCAAATTAACTGGGTAATAAGAGTTTCTTATTTCCGTCAAAAAAATGACCCATCCATTGATCTTCTCATTAAGAATCGTATCATGCCGGCCGAATTGTTTATCTCAGAAGTTAGCCTAATGAAGCTGCAAACAGACATAAGACAATGGGAAACATCTGAAAATTTTAAAATGTTTTCTAGTCGCCATAACGCTAGACAGAACAAGAGAACAAATCAAATTATTATAAAACAGAAAACGAAAACGAAGTGGAGCAACAAATCCTTAATCTTGAAAAGCGTTCAAAAATGGAAGAAATTTGCCCTCTTCAATAAGAAATTTTAACAGTAAATCTTGCTTTAAAAATGTTTTAACCGAGTTTCTGCTCGATCAACACAAGAAAGTACCCGTTAATAGACAAATAGGAGCCTTCAAGTCCTATTTTTACCTATGAAAACGAACAGCCACAATTTGAAGATTATTATGATATTAAGAATGCTGATTAATTTATTTAACATTTTAGAGCCTGTAGATATCTAACCTTAGGGTGATAGTCTGAGTAATTCCCATGTTTCAAAACAATACTGCATAAAAAGTGACCATGGGCAATCAATCCCGATCCCGTAATTATGAATTCTGAACAAATGCGTTGAGAATTCATCTCAAGAATTCTGAACGCATTTTTTTTAAGAATTCATTTCAAAAACCTTACTAATGATGCGATGAAAGCACTGGGAATGCAATCAAAGCTGCTGAATTATCAGAAAATCAATTCCTTTGGGCTCAATTCCTTTTTATGCCTCGTCAAAGTCCAGAACAGCGTCATACATATTCTTATTTTTTTAAACATGTAAATTACTCAGACTATAACCCTAAGGTTAGATATCTACATGCTCCAAAATGTTAAACAAATTAATCAGCATTGTTATTAATATAGTAATCTTCAAATTGTGGCTGTTCGTTTTTATAGGTAAAAATAGGATTTGAAGGCTCCTATTTGTCTAACGGGTACTTTCCTGTGTTGATCGAGCAAAAACTCGGTTAAAACATTTTTAAAGCAAGTTTTACTGTTAAAAGTTCTCATTGAAGAGGGCAATTTCTTCCATTTTTGAACGCTTTTCAAGATTAAAGGTTTGTTACTCCACTTCGTTTTCGTTTTCTTTTTTATAATAATTTGATTTGTTCTCTTGTTCTGTCTAGCGTTATGGCGACTAGAAAACATTTTAAAATTTTCGGATGTTTCCCATTGTCTTATGTCTGTTTGTAGCTTCATTAGGCTAACTTTTGAGATAAAAAATTCGGCTGGCAGGATACGATCTTTAATGAGAAGATCAATGGATGGGTCATTTTTTTGAAGAAAATAACAAACTTTTATTCCCCAGTTAATTTGCCTGTTTATGCGGTTTAAGTTTTTCACTGTAAGTTTGGAGGAATACTCCACTGAAAGAAAGATGAGAGAGTACAACTGACTTGAAAACATCAATTCTTGCTTTCAAAGGTTTTTGATTTCTTACAAGATACAAAGAACGAATTGCATTGGCCATTTTGCTTAAAACTGAATTCAGGTGATTTTCAGAGGTTAAATTTGAATCAATTTGTACTCCCAGAT
This sequence comes from Convolutriloba macropyga, assembly GCF_964194025.1. Lineage (NCBI taxonomy): Eukaryota > Metazoa > Xenacoelomorpha > Acoela > Convolutidae > Convolutriloba > Convolutriloba macropyga. The sequence continues at coordinate 16,515 of NW_027450479.1, read as the reverse complement.
AACGACATGCATGAGCTGGTTTGATAACTTTGCCTTTAAAAGAATTTTCTGGATCCGAATTAGTATGATCTGTAAAGAATAACATTTCTGTTTTATCGGCATTTAATGTGAGTTAATTCTCTGTCAGGTATTTGTCTGTTTGTTTTAATATTTTTTCAATTTTTTAGGGAATATTTTCATTACGTTCAAATTTGCATATAATACTAGTGTCATCCGCAAATTGAACAACATCATTTTCACCTTCCAGCTTTTCAGAAAAATCGTTGATATATAACAGAAAAATAAGAGTTCCGAACACAGTTCCTTGTGGAACACCATGATTAATAGTTAATTTATCTGATAAATCAATACCCAGTTTTACGCATTGTGTTCGATTTTCGAGAAAAGATTTGAGAAGTGAAATTGTTGATTGAGAGAGGTTGAAATTTTCATATTTCTTGAGAAAGATCTCATGTGAAATTGAATTGAAAGCTTTTGCAAGATCTAAGAACACAGCACCTGTGTCGTTGTCTTGCATATTTCCTATTATTTTTTCAAAAAAGTAAAGGACAGCATCAGTTGACGACTTTCGGGATTGGAAACCGAATTGTTTTTTGTTCAAGAGCGCAAATTTTTCAAGATGTTCTAATAACTGATTAAGTAAAATGCTTTCAAATCTTTTGCAAAAGTTGGTGTTACAGAAATTGGACCATAATTAGTTAAAACAGAAACATCTCCTTTTTTGAAAATTGGTGTGATGTGTGCATCCTTAAGAATTGTTGGAAAAACTTTCTCTTGAATACGATCTTTAAATATAATCTGAAGATGTGTCCCAATACCATATTTTCCGGATTTCAATGCCCAAGCATTGATGTATCCCGGCCCTGGTGCTTTGTGGTTGTCTAGATTGTCAATAACTTTATATATTTCAAAGTAAAAGGTCTAAAATTAAACTCTTGAAAAGTTCGCTCTATTTTTTCGACGTTCAATGGAACAACCTGCCCTCTCTAGATGCCCATTTAGCTGAAAACTCTTTTAAAAGCGTTACATATTGATTTTTTGTCTTTCGTTTTTTCACCATTCTCATCAATTTCAGTGATATTTGGACTGTTATTTTTCTTTCCAATTTTTTTCTTAATGAAATTCCATTTCTTTTTTGTGGTTTCAATTTTCTTTAAAAAATCCTCTGAAAATTGATTTTGTGCTTCTTTTAACTTTCGGTTTACAAGGTTGCGATATTTTTTAAATGACGCAAAAGATTCAGCACTTTGTGTCAATTTGTACTCATTGAAGTAACGATGTTTCTCAGCAACTAAATGTTTAATTTCTTTCGTCACCCAAGGTTTTTCTGAAGTAGTCTTCTTTATATTAGAAACTAATTTCTTCTCTGTTGGTGCAATTTTCTCGAGTATTGTCAGAAAAATTTTGTTAAACTCTGCAAACATTTCTTCGCAGTTTCTTTGTTGATAAACTGTTCTCCAATCTGCAAGAGCCAGATCTCTATTAAATTTTTCCTCGACAAAATCTTTTGTATCTCGTTTAAAAAAAATTTTGTTTTTCTTCTAACAAAAAAGTTTGCTCTGAAACAATATTACATTATGATCAATATCGAAAGGAGGTAAGCGGACTTTCCAACTAGTGATTTGGTCATTAGTCGAGAAACAGTGATCTATCCAACTTTTTTTGTTGTTGCTTATGCGTGTAGGTTAGATATCAATGTTAGATAACTGTAATCCTAGTCCTGCCGCAAAATTCTGAAGGCTTTTCTGCCCATTTACGCTCAACATATCAATGTTATAATCACCAAATAAGAGAATATTATCTGTAGCTGAGAACGCATTAGAAACCTCTGCACTTAATTGGTCTAAAAAGAAGTCACCCAGGCTTTGATGTGGACAACAGGAGATGTTAATGAGACATTTTTCAGTTAAAGGGATGCCTAGCTCCAGCCACAAAGTTTCAAAAAATTTCGGATCAGCTAACTCAAATTCTCTTCTACGTATATCCATATTCCGACACCCCCACCCTTAGCTGCTCCTGTTTGATGTGACCAATTTTTATGCAAAAAATATTGCTCAGCGCTGAGGTTTATATTCCAGCTTCGATCTTCGCTCATCCAAGTTTCTGTTACTATAACAAAAGTTTCCGAATCCAGCTGCTGGAGCAAGTTTGATATATCTTGATACTTATTTTGTATGCTACGAGTGTTGAAAAGTAGAAATTTAATGCCAGTTTGAGCGCCAAAAATAGCATCATCCAAAGAAGAAAGTTTTGATTCATAGGGTCCAGGATTTTTTTCTATGTCACCACAGAGAAGCAAAATCTTTCTGCTGGGAAAACTTGAAACACTACGAACAGCCGCAATGAATAATAAAATCAGCATTCTCTGGAAATAAATCAGCACATTTTCTAAATTATCATATTTCTTAATTATTTGATTTAAGTAACGTTGCTTAATGTATACCTGGTCTTTCATGTTTCCCAAAAAAACCAGAAAGTTAAAACAAACGGTAAAAGTATCATTTAAAAAAATTTACTCAACTCGAGCAAAGTTCAAATTTCTATACAATTTTCGAGGTTGAACTGTATTCTGTGATGCCGGTAGGTTATGTGTTATATTATAATGACGTATGTTTTCTACCAGATTTTTTTATACCGCCATTATTGGGATGCACATCAAAACATATATCATCAATTGATAGCGCATTTTCCAAAACCTCAATCCGTGACCACGGATAGGATCCATCAAGCTCCAGGCTTATTATTTCTAGATGGTCATTGAATTTTGTTATTTCCTCGTTGTTTGTTTTCCTTCCATAGCAACCATCTTTTACCGGACCAATTTTGCTTATAGCAACACGATGAGGTTTGAATTTTTGCATACATTTGTCGTTTGTTTCTTCGAGTTGAGTCGCTGCCTCCTGTCCAGAAACACTTTTGTCAATTGAATTATGACCGACGTGTACAATTAATGTTTCCGTTTTGGCTCCAGGGGAATAGCAATCAACTACATTAGAAATATCTCCTATTGTTGCAGATGAATATGATTCGATTGCAGTCTGCTGCGAAATGTCATGCTGATTTACTTTCCGAAAAGTACTATCAGATATAACTAATTGCTTGGCAAATCGGGGAACCATTTTTGGTTGATAAATTTTCAGTGGAGGATCAACACGACTGTTGCTTTTTGACGTCTCCTGTCTCTCAAGTAAATTATCAATAACTTAAGAAGTTTGTGTTTTGAAAAATTCGATATCTTTTTCCATGCAATGAATAGTTTCTTTTTGATGTCCGACAGTTAATTTTTGCAAGATCTTTTTCAAGTTTTGTTATGATATTGTCTTTTTCTTGTATTTTTTTACAGGTCTCCAAAAGCTTTGCAATTAGTTCCTCTTTGTTGCATTTCTCGAGAACTTTTTTAGAAAACATGGTGATAATGCGTATTTGCTCTAATTGTCTATAGCATTATTTTTCGTTCGACCTGAAAAAGAAATTTAAAAAAAGTGAGTAGATAAGATAGGAGTGATCTCACCGGTGATGAAGCAGGCAGAATACCCAATAAGAATTTTATATCTTCTTTTGATGCCTTTGAAAAACGAAAAATGATCGAGATGAATTCAAAAAACAAAAGATTTTTTGATCGTCGTTTGATAAGATACCCAGTGACTGTGAGATTTGAAAGAATATCCAGTAATGTAACAGCTTCAGAGAAAAAAAAGGTCAAAAAAGACTTGCTCAGTATTCGAATTCAAAAAGAAGCGAATAAAACGACAAAAAAAGGTTTATCCATACAGTTGACTTCTAACTTCCAGTTGACTTTCTTTTATCAAGGTTTTTATTCATTTCTTTATTCATTCATCAAGGTTTTTTTTTCTTTTATTCATTTTCTGCGCCATTGGTTCATGAGATTCTTATTAAATCGACTCGTAATCAATGAACGCCTCAATAGAAAATGCGCTGAAAAGCTCTGTGAGGCAAAGAAAATATGTCAGGATACTCTGAATTTTCCCGAATTTCGTTAAAAATTTCAACGCACTTCACAGTATTATGATGCAAGGTTTTTGAGCTCAAAATTTTGAGCTTCTCAGCCCCATACCTAATTTTGTCTAACCCTAACGAGCCCGATTTAAACAAGAGGTTCGATAACGTGCGTTTCCACAAAATGCTCCAACCCGCTCACCCAATGTTTTAGCTTAATTGTCTACCAAATGAGAAAGAGATGGAAAAATTGAAATATTGTTAAGATATAATTGATGTAATACTAAAAAAATTGCTTCGAACTCAAATAAGAAATTATTTAATAACAAATTCGAAATAGCTTCAAGTAAAACTAAACTATACAAATCAGATGTACTTCACCACAAAAAAAACAGGGGAACAGTCTTTATTGAAACTCGGTAACAAGTAGACAAAAATGAACAAAAACGGCCAAGTTAAAAAATGCGTTCATTTTTTTATAAAAAGCTTTTCAAAAAAGAAAACCATTAGTTGTCAGCTGAAACATCTATCGTTGTCTAGAATATGTCATATGTCTACAAAAACAAATGACAAAAACAGACGAAATGAAAGTAAAATCATATTTTGCCAGATAATAGTGTCGTAGCCGTTAAATCCAAAATCTATTCCGTAAAGCTTAAAAAATAATCAATTGCACCTTCTTTGAAAACCGATAAATATAATTGTGACTTCTAAATCATGACACTAGGTAAAAAGTTAGCAAAACACGAAAAGAACTACGCTGAAACATGCAAATATTTTGCAAAAACAATTAATTTCAAAGTAAAAATGGGCAATCAATGAAAATCAACAAATGAATTCATTTATTTCTCCATGGGAAGTCATCGGGAGCTGTCATTTTTTTGAAGAATATGTCATACCTCTACAAAAAAACAACAAATACAGATAAAAATCAAATAATAAAAGAACTTTTGCAAAAAACCGGTGTTGAGCTTGCTAATGCAATAAGCAATGCACTAAAAATTTTATATATGTTCAATTGAACATTTCTTCAACAATAATAGTGTGATTTTCGACCTCTATCTCATAGGACTGGGTAAATGTGATGTCCGACTTGACAATAAGGTGACGAGACAAAAAGACTCAAAACTGCTATAATGTACCAAAAATTGATTTTTTAAATCAAATTGGTAATATCAGAGAGGAAAAACTTTCTAAGACGTATAAACGCAAAAATATATTCAATTTTAATCTATTAGAAAGCCACTGTTACCTATTTTGGCTGACATTAAGCAACGGGTTGACCAAATAATGAAAAAAAGCTCAATAGGCCGTTGTTTATTTTGAAGACAAGTGTTTTTAAAAGGCAGAAGACCATAAAATTTTGACTAAAAAACTTTATAGTTTCCCCATATCCTTAGTTGAATTGAATTTTTCTCTTCTGTAAATAACATAAAACAAAGCAAAAATTCATTTTTTAAAAAAAGACAACGAACGTTTTTAATTTTAATCAATATTGGATTGTAACAATCAACGATGTGACAAAAACTAGCCTTGCTATTATTGTAGATCCATTAGGAACACAAAATTGTTCCGAATATCATGTATATATATATATATATATAATATATATATATATATATATATATATATATATATATATACATACATATATATATATATATATATATATATATATATATATATATATATATATATATATATATACATTTACACATATATATATATATATATATATATATATATATATATATATATGTGAATATTTTGACCGAAAAATTCCTAGTTTCAAAAGTAAATGACCCATTATAAAAAATTCTCAAGTTAAAATAGCTGAGAACCGTTAATTTTTGAACTCAAAAACTTTCTAAAAGGAAGCGCAATTTAAAGCTAGATCTTTTTGGAGTTAACCAAGATTGTGTCGGCAGTATTTAGGTTTCTACAGAAGCTAATTTTCTGCTGTTTTTGATGAAAAAAGGCTGAATTTTAAAAAACTTAGCAAAAATTTTAGCTGAAAAATTGGAACAAAAACAATTCAACGCTTCTTTTTTTTCATAACCTACACCACTCAAAATGCGCTTGAAGGTGTCTTTGATCAGACTTTTCCAGCACAGACGGAAATAAAGGAACCACTGATCAGACCAAAATCAGACCATTGTCTGTACTTTTGTCTGACCCTGGTTCAGATTACTTTAGGACCTTTGACCAGACGTTTGTACGCTTAAATTAGCCTCTGATCAGAGCACCCCAGACTGAAAGAGGTCATTGATGAGACCATTTTCTACAGCGAGGGTGAGATTTTGTCCAGATAATTGTCTATACCTTTTGTGCACAAAATTATCTTTGATCAGACTATCGTGCGCTTGAAAGTCACACCTGATCAGATAACTGTGCGCCCAATTGCTCCTGTGAAAAGAATAATTTGAGCTCAAAATCACCTCTGAAAAAACTCAGGTGTGCTCAAATTTTCTCCAATCAAACTCAAGTGCGCTATAAATTGACTCTAATCTATGAAGTGCGCTATAATATGCGCTAAATTGCCTCTCCGCTCACGTTCTCTCGAATTATTGTGATCAGAGAATGCACTTAAATATAATTAAATCTCTCAAATTTGCTATAATTTATTCTTTTCTGAAAATTTCATGTTCATAGTAATGTATTCAATTCAGAAAAACACATCCTAAGAGTACCGCCAATAAAAAAGACCAATATGTTGAAAAATATTTCTTTTATTATGCCATTGGTGCATGTTCCTGAAAAAAATAGAGGAGACCGTCTTCTGCTATCTGCTGGAACTCTTGGTTCTGATCAGCGCCATAAGACTGTAGATTAGTCTTTGATCTGAAAGCTGCTTTATTGATGCCTCTTGGCTAATATATCTCAATAATTTTACAAAATACTTGAACAAAAATGCACTCGAGTCTTTTCTTGTGACCTCTGATCAGACCCAAATCAAACCATTGTCCAGACATTGGTGCGCTCGCACCAGATTCCAGGCGCTATATTTTGTTCTGAAAACAATTTGTGTGCTTTCAAATTGAGCCTGATCAGAGGTCACTTCCGTGTGTTTCATCACCCAATTCTTGTTCCATATTGTTCCCAACGAATTTTTCTAGTTTATTCTCTATCAACATTCTGTCAATATTTTTTCGAGATTTAACTGTTTGCACCTCCAAGCCAGCAACGTGTTTATAGAAGATTTAACAAGTACTTTTTGTGTGTCTTTATTATAAAATTGTTTGAAAAAATTTTGTTCCCTTCGGAATATTGTTTTGCTGGGCAGAAATTTCATTATTAAAAATTTCACTCTGCTGCGACCATTATTACAGCAATAAATATTAGTGAGTGCTTCATTACTTTTAGGGGAAATAGTATTATTTAAAATGGTTGTGTTTCCGTGTAATCGCAACAATAAGCAACAATAAGATTTTAGTATGAAGTGCATTAACAGTATCCCTTTTTCAGCTGTTCTCTTCTACTAGCTGTCAGTTTCGCTTGCTTCTACTTTTTTGTGGGAGTTTAATAATATCGAAAATAAGTGGATATTTTCCGATAGCACTCCCCTTTATACGTATTTAAACATTCTGTCGAAGTCAAGTATTTTTACATGAACATATATGACCAATATTTCTTTTATTAAAAGCTAGCACTGCTGTGGTTTGAAAGTTATACGTATTTCAACAGAAATTTGTTTCATATAAGGTAAGCATCGACAAAAATTTCTGTATTATATCTTTTTCGGTGCTATTGGCCACAATAAAGGCTCGATTTAAAAAAAAACTTTTCAAAAAGTGCCCTCAGTCTACCTAGAAACTTTTGTTTCAATGAAATGCAAATATAACTCTTACAATTTGTTAAAACTTAGATTTTGAGGGTGCTAAAAAACGTCTATATATGGCTGGGAGACGGGAGGCTAGCAGAAAAGATCCTAATAGTTTTTTTTCCGCGTAATTGCAGAGGTGCAAAATTAGACTTTAAATCTGATGCCTTAAAGCCTAATAACAGTTACATTTTTTGCAGATGTTTTTTTTTTTTACTCCCCATAATTCAGACTCTTCATTTTCTGAGCAAAGATGCTCTTTTTTGGTGACGTTGTCTACTTTTTTAGCGTCTGAAACTTTAACGTGGTATCATCTTTTAGGTCAAGAGTGACAGAGCTATGGTCTACAAGAAGCCATGGCTAGCTAAGTGCTTACCCAAACACAAACAGCATCATGGAGGCCCGAGATCGAATTATTGATCATTGCTGTGTCAATTAGACACTTCACCTCTCGGCTATCCAACCACCAGAAAGAGTTTTAAAAATTACCGGACTATTGATTTAAATTGTTTTCAAGACTGTTTTTTTTATATTTACCTAATATAAGCCTAAGTATTGTTATGTTATGTTCTTTGCTTTTATTGTTTGCTCAATATTTTATTGCTTTTGCTTCATTCCAAACGTTAAAGCTGAATTAAAATTTTTCATTGAAAGCTACCGTTTTGCTGCAAGTTCGTATATTTAAAATTGGGTGATAAATCAAAGAATAACACTATCTCTTTGACTAAAGTGTGAATATTATCTGAAGCCAGTTCATATCTATAAAAACTCTTGGAAACATGATTAATTTTTTTTCATCTGACGTTTAAATGAATATCTGAAAACGTGTTAAATCCAAATTTTTTGTTATCCAACTGTGTTATATGTGTAACATTTCACTTGATAGAACCTTTTCTGAAAATTTTTCCTTTATGTTTTTCTTGCCCTGTTGTCTGTTCTTAGCAGTCAATTAGACATAATGCAATTTTATCCAGTTCCCGAACCTGACATCAGCCTACATATCTAAGTATATTTAAATCTCCTTGTTTTTCTGCACCTCGACGTTGTACAATTTGATGGCAGTGTCAATGAAGTTGTTTTGTGTTGCAATAGATTATTTTTGCACCATTCCGTTTTATTTCATTCGACCTGATTGCCCTATATAGGAACTCGACTTCTAAATTGGAGTCCTTAAGTTCAAAGCAATCATTTTCTGCACTTTCCGACGTCTGGCTCTTGCCACTTTATAAAAAGTTGTATAAACGTCGAGGTTTGACACGTTTTAGTTACATATGCGCCTCATAACGGCCAGAATTACACAAAATTGCTTGTAGTTGGAAAAAGAATGTGTTCGAAGGTGATTTCTGTATATCTAGATATCCTAGAAATGCATTTTGCACTTTTTTGATTGATCTAATTGTCGCTCATGTTTTGATTGATCATCTTCCAAGTCCTTTTACAGCATTGACAGCATTGACATAATACGATAAACAAAAAAAATAATCAAAAAAAATATTTTTGCCTCAAAAACACATCCAAATGTGTTTGAAAAACTAACTGCTGATAGTATCGATTTTTATTTTTTTTTGGATAAAATTTATTGATTCTGAAAAACATTTTATCTTGATTTGTATATCAAGTAACTCACTTCCACTGTTCGAAAGTCTTCATTTATGGGTGGATATATGGCCTGGTCTATCTTTTTGCATGACAATGAATGGAATAAATATTAGCAGAATAGAAACAGATCGAAAGCAGAGTAATTTTACACCCAAAACCTCTGTAGAGAAATATATTAAATTTTATTTTTACATTTTTTGCTATACAGAATGTAAATAACATATATATGATTATTTCACATTTTGCCATTTTGACTTTATTTTCTATTCAAATGAGCTAGTTTGCGTCGGTCATTTCACGACAGTCGCTGTTTAGCTTAGTTCTTTCCTTTTTTACTTTTTCAAAATCTGTTTGTACGAAATTGATGTTAATTTAGAACCCGCTAAGCACTGGAAAAGTAAATAGCGGAATCAAAACCTTTGTAGTATCACACAATTTCTCAGACAGTTGTATTTTGTGATGCTTTATTATAATTCTCGCGAAAATTAAGCGGATATATTTTTCTAAAAACTCGAGAAGCTTACTTTGACATAGGTTGACATCACTGGTGGATTTGGGAGAATCCCCTCAACTTCAATAATAGTATTTTCAAGCTTACAAAAAATGTTCGATTCCTATTTCCAGCTATTCGGGATTAACAAAAACGCGTTGCTTAGTTGTTTTCCAGATTAAAGCATTTTTTGCTATTTAAAGAAAGAGAAATTTTACATCAACCTGAAAACTATAGTGAGTTTTTGGTTTAATTCAAATCTCTAGAAGGACTGGGACAAAATTTAACGAAGCATTCAACCACAGAATAATAAACTGTGCAAATGAGGCCAAATTTTGGAGCAATATTCATTTTCCAGGGATGTGAAATTGTTTAAAGCAATTATCAGAGTGATACAAAGAGAACTGTAGAAAAATTTAGAAATTTATAATTTTTCCATTCTCAGCAAATAAATTAACTGAAGAGGCAACAAAATGAATTAGAATCGCGTTGATGTTATCTATTTTTTTACAGAATACTGTGACAAAATACTTTTATTATACTTAATTCGCAAAAACGATTCGATCATGAAATCGATGATAAAATAACAATCGATTTTAATTCGATGGCCATGTCAAATAAACGATTTCTTGCAAATGAGTCACAGAAAAGAAATTTACAAGATTTTACTCTAGAAAATTATACGATATTACCATGTTTATGGAGCCATATTGAGCTAGTAAAATGGAAATTCTGTTAATTGTCAGTGGTAAATTTCGGCAAAGTATGATCAGAGGTCAATTTGTCTGGAAAGTCTGATCAGAGATCATTTTGGGTCTGGACCTCAGCCTGGGAAGCTTTTCATCAGTACATGAGGTCAAGTTTTCAAATGCGCTTGATATTTCCTTTTCTGCTATTAAAAACTCTGCCTCATCTAACTTAAGAGATTTTCCTGCTCGTTTGCTGTGCAATCTTAAATGAAATTCTAGTGATTATCCGTCAGAATCAATTGAAAAAGATTTCTTGGGTTGCAACAGGCATAAACACTTCACCCCTCACTGAGTCATTCAGAGTCACTCCCCATACTAAAAAGATTTTGAGAAGTAAATTGAAACGAATGCATGAACGGAAGAGTCGGCAATGAACTGTTTCCTTAATGTGCTTTTAAAATTTCATTTTTCTTCCCAAATGGTAGAATAAGGTAAAAAAAAATGATAAAATGTATTCAATAAAATTAATCAATATCAGTTACTAAATACACAAACTTTTATATTGCTTTGTTATAGAAAACAAAAATTAAGAATTCATTTTAAATAAAAGAGAGTTGAAGACTTCATTTAAATAAGCATCCATACTGCTGTGTTTAATGAACTTCTCTTCATTTGGCCAGTTTTGTCAGATTTTACCCTGAAACGAACATTTCAAACAATATATCTTTTCAGTTCTACTTTTCTTCATCCCGATTCATTTAGCCCGCATATCTTATCCCCATATCATTTCACCCCACTGTCATTTCACTCCGCAAATGAGCAGTCGACATTTCAAGCATGTCTTCTCATAACTAAGCGCCAAATCCAGGGGTCGACTCTGATAGTTTCATATCAAGTCCGCGGTCCTAGTACCAATTTATGTATTAAAATGGGAGTGAAATGAGAGAGGTTTAAACGTGATAAAAAACCGTGACACCATCATTTCAATGTGATTACATCAGATCGACAGTAGGAAACATAAAGAGTAAAAATAGAATTAAATTATTCATCTTATATTCCAGCAGCTTTCAGTTAATTCCAGCACCATATCATTTAAAAATATTAGTTTTTTCATTAAACAAAAATTGACTACATTTACTATTTGGATATTTTATTAAGAATGTTTGAAGAAGTTTACCTTTGATGAGAAGAGTAAGCTGTTGTTTTGATGAGGGTTCCGCCCGTTTGGAGAAGAGTCATTCATGCTAAAATAAACAGAACGTTTATTTCATGAAGTTAAAATGCTTTAAATATATCAGTGTTTGGGAAATTTAGAACCCTAAAACTGGTTTTTTCCTTTCAGTCAGTTTTATCCAATCGACCTCCTTTGCGAATATAAACAATTTTTGTTTACCCCCTATCACTTCACCTCTATCATTGCACCACCCCTCTGCCATTTTTCCCCGATTTTAGCCTTTACATAATTGTTACTACAATGATCTGTCATTTCGGCCATGTCTCGCAGTCCATGGCCAATCCGCAGCGGCCTGTGGGTTTTCATATGAAACTATCGCAACAAAATATCAGATTAAATGATCCGCAGATTAAATATGAGAAAATACGATTGTAATGCCAACTGCTAAATTATCGAGTGGAATGATGAGGGGATGAAATTACATGACAATAAGATAGGAGTGAAAAAAGACGACCATGGAAGTGTACCACGTATAAAAATCTTATCAACTCTATTTTTTAATAGAATCTTAACAACTGTAATTTTAGTTAGAAAAGAAGCTTTGGGTTTCTTTGCTAAAATATAATTTTCGAGGCTCAAAAAATTTATTTTATACACTGTTCTCCGCAATTCACTTTTTTTAGATAACTATGAGATCCTTTGGACATATACTGATTCTTTTTAATTTGTTGAAGATTCGAAAAATTAGTTGTCACTGCAATAACTGGTCATCATTTAGTCACAAGTTATTGCATAAAATAGGAAAAAAAGCTGAAAAATTCTCTTTATTGAAGAAAAAATAAAAATAGTTTTCAGCAAATAATTTAAAAGATCAGAAGTTATTGTAATTGCTCTCTGAAACTTTTAAAAAGTTAACGTACCGAACGGTCAATTTTTTTAAAAATCTTTTTTTTTTGCTGCCGTAAAGAGAAAATCATTAATTTTGAAATGAGCCGTTCCAAGAAGAAGCAAAAAGTTGAACAGATTTTTTTGTACACAGGGAGAGTAAATTTAATTGTAAAATTTGAATTAATCTTGTCCTAGTTTTAATTTGAATTATTTTCGCAAAAAATAAATGAAAATTCTAACCTGAAAGTAATTATCTTAGAAGTTATAAGCTTAGGTGTTTAGAAAAAGAATATTATTTTAATTGAAAAAATTGTTCTTTTTGGAAAGTAAAAATTTTTTTATGCTGTAATTTATCAGAAAGTTAAAAATAATTGAACGCGGCTGGACTTTAATGCAACCAAAAAATCGATATAATCGCTATAATGTTCAACTGTTTAAGAATGTGCAAAAAATTGTTCTGAACACTAGTCGTGATCTTAGTTTGCAAGTTTCCTGCAATCCATCGATTTATCATAACAATCTGCAGCAGTGCTGAATGGAAAATAAAATATAACAGTTGTTGTAAAACTTTTCTAAACGAGATGTCAAATGGAAAAGACATTCAAGATGAAATTCGGAGACATGAAAATCAAAAACGATAAAAAATTTGTTTAGGAAACGAAAAAAAAATTATGAATAATTTTTGAGGTATTTTCTGATTCGTATTTTTTTTTCGTTTCGTAAACAAAATTTTTATCGTTTTTGATTTTCATGTCTCCGAATTTCATCTTGAATGTCTTTTCCATTTGACAATTTGCTTAGAAAAGTTTTACAACAACTGTTATATTTTGTTTTCCATTCAGCACTGCTGCAGATTGTTATGATAAATCGATAGATTGCAGGAAACTTGCAAACTAAGATCACAACTAGTGTTGAAAACAATTTTTTGCACATACTTAAGCAGTTGAACATTATATCGATAATGAAATAATTTTTTCTCTAGTGTAGATGTAATCCTGTACAAAAACAAAAACAAAATTTCCAAAGCTTGTCTAATCTGGAAAATTTCGAAATTTTTAATAGTCATAACTTTCGCAGACAAAGATTTGTTGCAGACGAAAAGTGAAGAATGAAAAAGCTTGAGCTATCATCACAAACGATCAAAAAGAAGGAAACTAAAAATTCCGTAACATTTTATGTCTTTTTTTAGTCAGTTTGAATGGCAATTTTATACCTATTTGGTTTCGTATTTTTCCTTATACAATTTGTGATGCATGTGCAGATCTGAAAAAAATTCTTTTTGCTCAAACGTTGAGCAAAAAATTTTATTCAAGCGACAGTTTTCCTTTTGTTGAAATGTATAAACAAACAGATGTTTACGATTGTTTTAGCAGAGAAACATCGCCTTTTTATTCACCGTAAACGTTTTCAATTAAAAATTAAGTTTCAATTCCTCGATTGCAATGAGCACAATCGATGGTTTCACAAGTACAAGTCACGTTTACTAGTTGTGCTACTCTTTTCCATAACTTCCGCCAAACATCTGACAATAATCAAGATAAAAAGCACTGTAAACTAGCATCACCACGCAACCGAATAAATTTTTCCAATAAATCATATTTCATCCATTGTAAAGATATTGCTTGAAACTTATTTTTGTTCTGAAAAATAATTTAAATTACAGAAATCAGCATTTTTGTTTTCAGTACTTCAGGAAAAGAGATTGCTCAACGTAGTCAGCGGGTAAATTTCTTCGCATTTTGCAACTCTAAGGAGCCACTTATCAATAAAAAAGTGTTTTTTAAATATGACTCTTGCTTTCTTTGAGATTATCCTCACGTTTTCAACATTGAAAACAGAAGGAACATAATCACTCATAAACTACCTGTTTTCATTCAATAAAGTAACGAGTCATCACAGTCCAGCTGCGATAAGTGCTTTATCTTATCAGTTGATCCAATTTTTGAGTCTCTTTGAGTCTTTTTGCAGTTTTTTAACTGTTCTTTTTTTAAGATGAACTCTTCTGGTTCAATACTGTTTAGTCTCTTTTTTTAGTCAATTTTAGCTTGTTTTTAAATCAGGAATATTGATTAAATTTAAATCAAATTTCACGTTTTTAGTGCTTTTTTTCTTGTAAATTGAATGTTTTGCCGGTTTCATTTCAGACAGGGGACACACGTATGTTGAATTTTCATGGGAACAATTTTTGTGGTATATCAAATCCAGTACTTCAATAAGATAATCGAGGCAAGTGATCTAAGTATTATTTCAATCAATCAATTTTCCGATAATCGAGAGCTCAACCAGACATTCTTCACTTCATTTCTAAATAATCAAGTGCAATTTCGCAGACAGATGTGAATAATCAATATATGAACAACAAACACCCACCACATAGTTTTTTATATGAGCAGACGACGCACCTATACTTACTGTAGGAGAGAAATTGGCGGCATTGTTGGCATCCTAGACAGGGAATTAGTTCCACCTCCCCCTCCCCCACCACCACCTACTCCCCCCATGCTGTTCAAAGTGTTCACGTTGATGTTCATTCTTGGATGTACAGCTGAGGGATCGACACAGTAGCTATTCTGTTGCACAGTTCCAACGCTTTCTGTTCAAAGAAAACAAATAATTATAAACAAACAGCAGGACAGGAAAAACGAATAACGATTTGCATAAATAAATAAAAGCACGTTTCACAGCTAGTGTAGCGAGTCGTGATGTTTATTTTGTTGGGGGAGAATCTAGTTTGATTGTCTATGTTGACCAGGGTATTTGAGTTCAGTTTCTTAAAAAAATGCGTGCCCAAAGGACTTTGTCGGGCTTGTTCGCATGTTTTTTTTCGTGTCATTCGTTCTTCAAATCGAAACTAGACTTTTTTTGGAAAAAATCCCTTAAATTTCGCCTTTTTGATTTAATATTGTAATGATCATGTGCCTTTTTTTAACAGTAAAAAAATTGAATAATTTACACGAGAATATTTCAGAGTGATGAATTGAACCCTGAGGAAATGAGATGATGGATTTGATGTATTTTCCCAGTTTATTAACTCCTACCTCCACCATAACCACCGGATGGTACACCTCTGGGTAGAGTGTTTGGACCTCCTCCCCCTCCCCCTGGCCCTCCTCTGGCTGCTGAGTCGTGTGTGAGGTGGGTGTGGGAATGACTATGGGGAGTGTGGGTGTTGATGTTAGTGTGGTGGTTGTGGTTGCCATGGTGATGGTGGTGATGGTGGTGGTCTTTCTGGTTGTAGACTTTTTCTGCTCCAAATATCAGACCAAATATTAGCCCAATCTGGGCTAGAATGACGCCGAGAGGGTAGAAAGCTGAGTACTTGTCTGAAACAGAGTCGATCTATACATTCAATATTGAATTTTGCCTGGACAATACACTGATCAGTAATGCTTACATACCATTAGTTCAAAAAGTGCTAAAATATTTTGAATTATTTCAGGTTTCTACCCGGACTTGAGTCCCAGAGCATTTCAGCGCTGAACCAGCACATTTCAAGAGTAAAAACCTAATTCAGTTCTGATGCATTGCATCTCCAGAATATTTTAGGTTTCATTATATGCGATATTTCTTCATTAAGATTATACAAGGGTCATAGAGTTCGCTCAGACTGAAATTATCCTGCATATTCTGAAAACTACTCATATCCCTAAAATATTTCTGAGCAGAATCGTGACATCTTTTTGTTGCTAACAGCTAGTAATTACTATAGCAGTATACTCACTCTTTACACTTAAGCTAATTTGTAGGCAATTACCACAAAGCCCATTTAGTGGTTACAACTTGCTAGGCGAAATAAAATGTTACAAGTAACCCGCGGAAGTTCGAATCACGTATAATGCGAACCTTGTTGGCGGGAGTTAAGCTACACATATTATTTTTCATGCAGTAATTTTTTTTT
>NW_027450478.1:0-67040 GCF_964194025.1 Convolutriloba macropyga | reverse complement strand
TCTTTAAAAAAATGGTTGCCAGCAACTTTTTCCAGGTAGGAGAATGGAAGTTATTGGAGTGACCAAGATATAAGGGTAATCAGAAATCAACTAAAAAATTGCACACTTCCAGAGCATCCATTGCGAAATCAGATTGCTTGACAAAATTTAGAACAAGAGGAGCTAGAAAATTAGAATAAATTTGATGTAGATAAAGTATCTCATAGGAACTATAGAAACTGATTGCACTTACAAGATTTTACTTTGTAAAAGATCCGCTTTCACGTCAGAATGTTGCTTTTATTTAATTTGATAAGGATTCTTTTGAATTTTTTTGTACCTTTATAAGATTCTATTTCGTTTTTAATCTCTATAAAACTCTAAACACCAACAGGAGAACGTAGCCACTTGTAGACATGTTCTTTAATTCATGACCACCAAAAATCTTTTTGTATAAAACTGCATTGTAAACACTCACTGCTTTCCCATTGACTGTAAAATTATTAATGTGAGATCTCATCACTAGAATTGCAGCAAAGCTGAAATTAATAACTAACTGCAGACCAATTGCAGTGTCAACAGCAACCTCTTTGGTATTCGAAGAAGTAATATTTTAATAGTTTCATCCAATTTAATTTAATTTCAGCCAAAAAAACTTTACCTTTTCAGATCACAGCAGTCAACTAATAACAACTTTCCTGTTCAAAAAGCCCTAATCAGTTCAAAAAGCCCTAATCATATGCATTGATCCAGCCTCTATCAACCTTAAACTTACCATCAAAACTCGTCCGGTCTGACTTTGACAAACAATGTTTACCTGCCTTTGACTCTGTCGTACGCGAGTGAAATTGCGTACTTGTTCTTGAGTTGCGAGTTGTGTTTATGTTCTATGTCCTACTTGCGCGGCGAGTGCGCTTTACACAATTTCCAAATGAATTCGCTTAGCGAATCGCGTAAAGACTAGTGTTTACTTTACTCGGATTACAAAGACAGTTAGTGAAGAATAAATTAAATTGGGCAACTGTACGCGAGAAGCAAAATAAAGAGAATGAAAGAATAACTCAACTGTTATTCCAGAAGTCAAATAAAAGGTGAACAATATTTTCCCGTTGTGGGAAATTGGTAGCAACAGACATGCATGTGAAGTAATAATGATTTATACACATGCCCCTCAGGAATGGGTACACTGATTAAATTAAGTACATCGTATGATAAGTTTACTGCACTAAATTATGATATACGACATTTCTCCCGCTTTCAAAATTAAAATTGCATGAAATAAAATTTTAATAACAATATGAATAATAATAATACTTATTCACCGGTTAAATAGTATCAACAATATATTTACTGGTTATCATAGCTAGTCATAATTAATAATATATCAGTTTTCACATGTCCTCTTCATCAATAATCAGTTCATTTGAAGTGCTATGATCGGCTGGCCGAATACGAGGGTCCGTCGGAGACACCTGTCCTATGATAGGCGAGGGAAAGTCGTTGCGAATCGGTTCAACTTGAGTAGCAGTGTCCACAATGGTTTGTATCACTGAGGGTTGAATCGATTCTATGTCACCCACTCGACGCTTCCTACGGGGTGGAGCAAAGTTCGGGGGACACGAATTAGTGGAATCACCCGAGGAGTCGTCTTTATCGTAACCATAATATTTGGGGCTTTTTCGAGTTCGTTTATTGGATCGTGTAAGAGTATCGGCGAATGATGTTGTTAGAGCAGGATGAGGTGGTTCAATTGTTTCTTGCTGCGTGTTTGTAGGCGGGGGTGCAATAAGCACTTCTTCCGTTATAATTAGCTGATCGGGAGCAGCCTCTGGAATTACGGGTAGTACTTGCGAGGCGAAATTATCTGGAACTTTCGGCATACGTACTCGCATTGCGCGAGCAATGTTAGATTTGTTCGAGGATACGCCACTACCAGTCTCCCGTTTTCGATGTTTCATTTTCCTGTCTTCTTTCTGGATGCGGGTACACTCTTTGGTATGGCTGAGTATCTTGGCTTCCGCTGTCTTTTCATGCGTGCGGGGTCCTCTGCGGTTGATGTACTCCGTCAACTTAGTCTTTCGTTCCTCACGAGTGCCAAATTTTGCAATATCACTATTGCGTACAGTGACTTCCACCTTACCCGGCTCGCGAATGACCGAAGTGTATTGGTCGGTCTTTTGGACGACCAATCTTGGTGCCAACACCTCATACAATCCGTCCAGGTTCTTCTTGGATCGCTTGTGGAGGTGCTTCTTTCTGGCAATATTGAGTTGGACCGCGTGTTCTTTCAATGGGAGTGGACGGTGTGCATGCGTGGTACGAAGGAAGCGTGATTCGTTATCTGTGGCTTGCCGTTCGCGATTAGTAGCATCCTTAGTCGCCTTGCACATATTGCGCTCAACTTCATCATCACTCCGGATGTTTCCCCAATGTTCTTCCGGCAGCAATTCGTTGGGGGTTACAGTTTCTTCATCTAAATAATGATTCAAAATTTTTTCATAACTGAGGTCAGATGATTTAGGTTGAGTACTTATATTACTAAGTGGTGTATTGGCCGTACGCCCGAAGTGAGATTCGAATGGCGAAAGCTTAGTTGTTTTATGTTTGCATATGCGAAGCTGGTATATAATTGATTTTAATGCTGCTTTAATGGTGAACGTATTTAGTTCTTTGTGTGCGTCTTTAATACATGCCAAGCGTTGTTTAATTGTACCAATTAATCGTTCTACTAAACCTATTGCACGATGATCATTTGCCGGAGCTGGTATTAATGTGATATTGTTTTTTGTACAAAAATTTTTTACTTGGTTACCTATAAGACAACGGGCTTGATCTATTCTTAAGGAACGAGGAACTCCATGAATTTGTATATAATTACCTAAAAATTTTATGACATTCGAGGCATTTGCATTATCAACTAATTCCGCAGAAGGATATTTTGAAAATCTATCGATGCATGTTAAAATATATATTTCATGTTCTTTTTCGTTATTAATGGGCCCTGCAAAGTCTATTTGTATTTCTTGGTTGGGAACTATACATGGTGTATGTGCTTTAAATTGTTTTGCGGGAATAACAGATTTTAAATTTTTACCGATAGCAGTGCAAGATTTGCACTCTATTGCTTTGACTAGCAAATCGCGATTCATGTATGGCCACCAGCAGTGCTGGGCCATACATATCATCCCCCAGCTACCCGAGTGACTGGCATGGAGGTCGTCAATGAGGGCCTCCTTGAGTGCATTGGGGATTGCCACCTTCTCGTCCATGCAGACACACCCGCCTGTCACGTGAAGGTCCCGCCAATAACTGTGAAGGTATGTGTTGAGGGCCTTCAGTCTTTCTTCGTCCCCCCGAATTATGCAGTCTCGCACTTCTTTTAAGACTGCATCCTTACTTGTCAGTGACGCAATGAGGCCTTTGCTATAAACTTTCCCCACCACTCGTTCGAACGACATTACTTGGGCGCTATCCGTTAGCGGGGTACTTAGGTTGGAGTGCGATGAAGATCTGCGAGGCGTGCTCGTTGTCGCATTGTCAGTGAATGACACGCGAGGCGAAGCTCTAGTAGATCGAGTTGAGAGAGATTTTCCCTTGAGAGAAGATGCTTGTTGACTCATTGTTGATGAGGTTGTTGTTTTTTCAATTAAATTGATTGACGAAAAGGAAGGCAACTGAATTTCAGATTGAGTTTGGGCAAAAAGCACTTGATTGTTGTTTACCAATTGGGCACGTGAGTTATTTAAAGTATTTGAGTGTGGCTTACTAAAAAAGGTAGGAATTTGAGGCTGATTTTTGATTGACAAGTGAGAATGACTTAAAGGAGTAAATTTGGATGTAATTTGGTGAGCGAGTGATGCTTTTCTTGTATTTACTAGTCTTTGAGACTCAATTTGTACTGGAGTAGTTGTAAATGGCAGAATATGTGACGCATATTTGGAATAATTTGGGTATTTAGTAACTCGCGTTGCAAAAGAGTCATCTAAGGAATGCATTTTAGTCTTTTGAGTAATTAGTAAAGGATTATGCCAGGCGGGTGTTAATTTGTTAAAAGACTTGCGTACTCGCGATGCGAGATTAGGGGTGGTATCAATTAAATTAGAAGTGTTAACTTTTGCGGGAGAATATGTGTTAGCGAGTACGAAATTGTTTTGACTGAAATGTACTCGCTGATCATGTACACTAGTACAATTAATACCATTAGTGGAAGGGATAAATATATGTTGCATTTGGTCCGCGAATGAATTATTTTTATGAGCTAAATGTACGTCTGGAGCGTGTGTGCTATACATATGTTTAGATTTGAAAGGGATAATAATAGAGTTGTGTTTTTGCGACGCGAGATTTGAATTATTATTTGTTAAGCGAACATGCTGAGCGGGATTCATGTCTAAATTGAAAGTTTGTTTGGATGAGAATTTTGGACTATTAATTCGCGGAGCGAAATTTGATTTAACGTTTGTTAAGCGTACCCGCTGAGCGGGTTTTATATCTTGAGTAGAAGATTGTTTTGAATAGTATTTTGAACTATTGTTTTGCAAAGCGAGTGAATTAGAAATGTCAGATTGAGGATTTTGAGTTTCATAATCTATGGTTAAAACTTGTTCTGTAATGTTGGTGGAATTTTTATGTTCTCTATTAATATCAATATATAATTTATGAAGTGAATTAGCTGTGAGATTGTGTTTTTGTTGAAGTAATTGGGCATCAGTATGTATACTCGATAATGTTGCAACTAGAAATTCTTCGTCATATTTGGAAACACTTTTTGCTGGTTGATATGGGTTACAGGATATGTAATCATCTAGGCCCATTTTTGCGCCGGGTAAATGCTCTATTGAGAATTGATAAGGCAAGAGACGGTCAACCCACCGTGCTAACCTACTATTATAACTTTTATTTGATCGATGCTCTTTTAAAATGGAAAGTAATGCGCGGTGGTCAGTTATAACAGTAAATTCTTTTCCATATAAATAGTTTTTAAAATATTCTATCGACCACACTACCCCAAGAAGTTCTAATTCGCTAATACTATAACGTTCTTCACTGCTGTTTAAAAATCGGGATGCAAAAGATATCGGTTTCCAACCATCAACTGTTAGTTGTTCTAGTGCTGCTCCCAAACCAGAACGTGAAGCATCACATTTGATTCGCGTTTCAAATTGGGGGTTATAATGCATGTTTTCGGTATGATTTGCTATGCGAGTTTTAATTGCATTAAATTGTAATGTGTGAGTGTCAGTCCAGACAAATTTAGTGGATTTACGAAGTAGGGGTCTTAAAGGATGGCAGAGTTGAGCTAAATTGGGAATAAATTTGCTAATATAGTGGACTGAGCCGAGAAATGAGCGTAATTTTTTGAGTGTATTAGGAGGTTGTAATGATATAATGGATGATGTTTTGGATTCGAGTGGCGAGATTCCAGATTGAGTTATATTATATCCTAACCATGAAATTTGTTGTTTCGCAAAATGGCATTTCGGAAGATTGATACGGAGGTTGTCTGCATCTAACTTTCGAAGACAATCCAGTACGAGTTGAAAGTGATCATCTTCTGAACCTTTACTAACAATTAAAATATCATCTAAGAAACAGAATGTGTTTTTAAGTCCAATCAGGGTGTAGTCCATTGCCTTCTGAAACTCGGCAGGCATGTCAGTAAGACCGTAGAATCCTGTTTTGAATCGGTATGTGCCTGTCATGTCACCACTGATAATATTAAAATTACAATGATTAGCAGTTTCAGGGTGTAAATTTAGTTGGCTGTAAGCATATTTAAGATCAATAGTAGAGAAATGTATTTGCTCCGCGGGTTCTGTTTTGTAGTTTGTAATTATTTGTGATATCGAATCTATGAGTGTTTCAATATTTGGCATTTGATATTTGTTCTTATGTATTGCTTTGTTAAGAGTTTTAGAATCTAGTGCTAATTTCATGGTTTGATCTCGTTTGACTGTGATTACAATAGGTGAAATAAAATATTGGTCAGAACAGTTATTCAATTTTTCTATATGTCCCTCTGGAAGAAATTTTTTAATTTCAGTATTTACTCGTTCCTGCAAGTTGATGGGTACTTTTCTAACCTTTTGATGTTTTGGCTGGAAATGACGATGAAATTTGGATTTTACAATGTGTATTTTTGAGCGACCAGTACGTGTTATAAGTTGAGGGAATTGTTGTGCGATGCGTGTTTTGAATGGACATTGTGATGTGATAGTGTTGACCATACTACCTTCCGTTTTTGGGGTTTGATTTACTGAAATTCCAAGAGCGTCAAATAGATCTGTTCCCACTAGTGGTTTTAGTCCATCACGGACTACAACAAATTCAGCTTCTTCAAGTCGCCATCCATTGCTCGCAATTGGTGCCTGTATCATACCTATCACGTTTATAGGTTCATTGGAAAATGTTTTGAGTTCCTGGGGAGGCGCCATCATCAACCATCGAGCAAGGGGAGAATTTTCCACAATTTCCGAAGCAAGGGACTCAGGCAAAATACTGCATACACTGCCGGAGTCGATGAGAAGTCCAACATGGTTGGTACCAATTTGTAGGATAGTGTTCTTTGGTTCAATCTGAATTGCGGTACTTGCAATGCTGGCGACCATATTGTCATCTGAGCTGTCGTAATCCGATTCGCATTGCGGGTTGTAGTTCATATTTTGTATGGCATTTACTGTTTGGTCAGTTGTAGTTTCTTCAACAGAGTTAACATTAGAGCGATTGGGTTTGTTTGGTAATGATTTTGGTTTTCTGCATACTCAGGAAAAATGGTTTTGAAGGCCACAATTGTTGCAAGTCTTGCCTCTCGCAATGCATTCGACTCTATGGTTAGTTGACCAATTTAGGCCACAGTTCCTGCATAGTTGGTTTGGTGATCGAGTAAAGCTTGATGTATTTGGTCTCTGATTTGGTGGTCGAAATGTTCGTTGAGGGATTATTGCATTGACTTGCGGAGCAGATTGCGAGTTTGTAATTTGTAGCTGGTTTCTTTGGCCTAATTCCATATTTATGGCCAAACGTAATGCTTGGGCTGGTTCTAAGGTTTCTCGCAGCAATTCCCGTTGAATTCCTGGATCTAACATATTTGCAATAAATAAGTCTCTAATGAGGGTGTCTTCCTGGCTTCCGAGCTCACAATTTTCAGAAAGTTCTTTCGATTTCCCGAAGAAATGTTCGATAGACTCTCCTCTTGTCTGTTTCGTGGTGAGAAGAACATATCTGTCGAATGTAATGTTGGGCTGACGAATAAATGCTGTTTCCATGATTGTCCAAAGTTCTGCTGTTGAGAGACTGTCCATCTTGAGGTGTGGGTTATGACTACAGACAATTCGACGTCCTTCAGTGCCCAAACTGAGGTATAGCATTGACACAGTTTTTCGATCGGCTTGCGCCCACGGCTTGTCTCCGCACATTATTCCTATCTCCAGTTGTCTCTGACATCGGTTTTCCCAATTCATTTTTGATTGAGCGTTTCTCGCCAGTCTTTCCCGATCCGATTGTGCCGATGATCCTGTTATCGTAACCTCATAGATCGGTTCAAGTGGTAGTTGTACTGTTTCAGGTTTTGGTTCCAACAAAGTGTCTATTGTGATATTTTCCTTTGCAAGAAGCGCTAACTTGGCCTGCATCTGCCACTTTTCCCATTTCAGTGGCGGGTCTACACTGGGTTTATCCCAAAATGGCTCAATGCCAAGTGGAGTTCGTTTTTGAGCTGCTGACTGCGCCATGTCGTACGCGAGTGAAATTGCGTACTTGTTCTTGAGTCGCGAGTTGTGTTTATGTTCTATGTCCTACTTGCGCGGCGAGTGCGCTTTACACAATTTCCAAATGAATTCGCTTAGCGAATCGCGTAAAGACTAGTGTTTACTTTACTCGGATTACAAAGACAGTTATTGAAGAATAAATTAAATTGGGCAACTGTACGCGAGAAGCAAAATAAAAAGAATGAAAGAATAACTCAACTGTTATTCCAGAAGTCAAATAAAATGTGAACAATATTTTCCCGTTGTGGGAAATTGGTAGCAACAGACATGCATGTGAAGTAATAATGATTTATACACATGCCCCTCAGGAATGGGTACACTGATTAAATTAAGTACATCGTATGATAAGTTTACTGCACTAAATAATGATGTACGACAGACTCCTATCTGACAAATGGACAACCAGTTGTTAAAATTGTCAAAAAATTAATATTTTTAACCCAAATTGGATAATTTTTGCAGTCCCTTTTTATTTGCTATACATTGTCGATTAACCGAATTGCATAACCAATGGATGTTTTTTTATAAATGGCGTACAAATTTTGAGGAAAAAATAAGTATAAATCGGTAGAATTCCAATCTTTCATAGGCAGATAGACTAATTTGAGCAACGAAATCTTTTAAATTTCAATGCTTTAAAACTCAGTGCGCTTTCAAAATCGGTGCGCTTTTCACAGACAGAACTATAAAAGTACTATTAAGCATGAAAGTAAATTGAAAGACGTTGGTTAGCTTTGCAATAAAAACTTTCTTTGGGACAACCGTCTTGAAAATAAGTTTTAACAAGGCGGCTCGTTAATGTGCGTTCGCACATGATGTTCCGAAACGAGCTCATCTACATTTTTGACTTAATTGTCAACCAAATGACGAAATAACAAAAATAGATGCTTGAGTTTAAAACAATCGTTACACAACCTATCTACTAATTGAATTACATAATGACATGCCTTATTACAGCGCCAATGAAATCTGACTTTAAAGAGACTACGAGACAAAAAAAACAACAACAAAAAATAGCGAAAACAAAAACTTCACGGCAAAAACTGAATATCTAAACTTAAAAGCACATAGTAACAACGTCAAAATTCAAAATAAAGTCAGATAAAAGCTCAACTAATCAAATTTCAGTTGTCCTAACTATACTGCGGACGCAAAGTTTTCCTAATGAGACTATGTTACGAAAAATGAGGCGAAATTCAAAAATTAATCAACATTTTTTAAACCAAGAAATTTCAAAAGTCCTAAAAATCTTTAGCTTTTAACTAAAAAATCTATGATAAATTACTAAAAAGTCACTACAAAACACATAAGTCTTGTCTTTGGGTAGTATAAGCCTTAGAAACGAACTAAAGAAAACCTAAAAAATTAGAAACGATTTGCGAAAACACAAACTATTGCTACCATTAATATCATTAGCTATTATCTGAATATTGTATATTTTTATCACAATTCTTATATCTACTAAATCAGCTGCAGGAATTATACTGAGAAATTAGATAAGTTTATTTGGGCCACATTTGTAAACCATTGAGATCTGTTACTACGCGATTATTCTGCAAGAAGAGAAAAAGAAGCGCAAAAATGACCACTCAAAAAACGTTTACAAAAATGCATATTGTCCAACAAACGAAGCATGGGTGACAAATATTATCAGTAGATACTTTATTTTTTGCAATACTTGAAATTGAATGTGTCCTCTCATTGATGAAAATAAGTTTCATTTTGACGCTGAAAAGTTTGAAAAAAGTTTGAAAATGTTCATCATAAACTTTAAGACTAAAGGCTATAAACTGACCAACTAATTCAAGTAATATCATAATATCATTATTTCAATCCTTAGTTACAAGCCTAAGAGACCTGTCAGCATTTTATGGCTACCTAAAGAACAAAAAACAAAATTCAAGAAAAAAATTGAGCGAGAACAGTGTCGAAGGCAATAAAAAATTGAACTTTTCACTAAGAAATTTTCTATGTTCAATTAATTTCTTAGCAGCAATGGAATTCCTCTTTTTTATCAATATAGTTTCAAAAAGTCAAATATGAACAAATACATTAGTACCACGAAACTTTTGAGAAAACTCGTAGTATCAACGCCATTAGTTTCATTATCTTTCAACGGAATCCACTAAATACGCTAAATTATACCTCCATGGGACAACAAGTTTATTGGACATTCATATTTTGGTCAATAAGACCTTACAACAAGTTATTGAGGATGAAAACAACAACAAAGACAGGCAACAACCAAAAGTTGATTAGAAAAGTGCCAGAAGGAAGTGTCGAAGCAACTTAAATCATAAGTTCTTCTCTGAAAACTTTATACATGATCCTTTGAACGTCTTCCCTAAACCAATTAGAACTATCAGTATTAGGATAATGTGATAAGATTTCAATAGGATCCAAAAATAAAAAATGCTCGAAATTTAAAAAAAGTGAAAACTAGTGGCATTGAAGTTTTAAAACGAATAGGTAGAAGACAAAACCACTAACCAGAGTATTAGTTGGCTGCATTAGAAATAAAAAGAGATCTTGTAAGTACTAAGACTGACTAACAGTCCACGAAAAAACTTAGAATCGGTTAATGTTCAAAAAAATTTCGAAAATCTTTTTTTAAAGTCTTAACAGCCATTAAACTCAAAAGCTTTTAACGGAGGTCAATAACTAGGCTCAGAAATAACACCACGGCAGGAAAAATATTTTTGTCATGCATAAATAGTCAATAACGGATCACAATAAGTCTTAAGACTATGAAAACGACAACAAAAACATAACAAAATCAAAATTCAGTAGAAAAGTGCGAGACGAAAATTTTCGAAGCCATTTAAACCATTAGCTTTTCTCTGAAAATTTTTTCTGTTATCCACTGAACGTCTTTTCCAAGCCACTGAAATTAGAAGATTACCTCGATAATGGGTATAGTAATTGGATAATGTGATAAGAGTACAAAAGTAACCAATAATACGAAAATATCCAAAAGTTTTTTTTTTGATTTTGAATTCTTGTGTTACTGAAGTCATATAATCAACAGTTGGAATATAAAACGGCCAACGAAATTTATTTTAGGTTCTGTAGAAAGGAAGTGGGTTCTGTCAATATTGAGAGTGACTAACAATTCACCAAAATATTAAAGTTGGTTAATTTTCGCAAAAAATTTTCGAAAAAATTATTTTTTAAATAATTAACAGCCGATAAATTGGATAAATTTCAACGGAAGTCAAAAAATACGCTCAAATATGCTTCAATAGGAGAAAGGGGATGTTTTTCATGAATAGTTGATCAATAAGAAATCACAAAAAGTCTTACAAGTCTTATGACTATGAAAACAACAACAAAAGAAGGCAAAAACCGAAAAATTCGGTAGAGAAGTGCGGGAAGAAAAGGTCGAAGCCGTTTGAAACCATAAGTTTTTCTCCAAAAAATTTATTTGTGATCCATTGAACGTCTTCTTGAAGCCAATAGGAGCTGTCGATCGGATAATGTGCTAATATTTCAAAAGTAACCAATAATACGGAAATATCCAAAAAAATTTTCAAACTTTTTCAAATCTTGTGTCATTGAAGTCATATTACTAAAAGCTAGAAAATAAAACCGCCAGCGAGACCAAATTTGGTTACAGTAGTACGGAAGAGGGTGCTGTTATCACAAAGACTGACTTACAATTCACGATAATAAGTTTATGATTGGTTAATGCTCAAAAAAATTTTCGAAAAATTGTTTTTAAAGTCTTAACAATCATTAGCTGCCCACTCAAAGCACTAGATATGTTCACTTAAATCTCATTACGGTAAATATGGCACTGTTAGTCATTGATTCCATGCCATAAGATTCCAAATAATCAGTAAAACCTCAAAAAGAACTTCAAAATTTCAATTAAAATTACGAAAACTCAGAGTCGAAAATAAAAAAAAAACATGAGCATTTCATTGAAAACGATTTTTTTTGTTCATTGGGCTTCATTTGACTGTAAAGGAGGGTTTTTCATCAATGGAACCTCGATATGAAAAGTGACTTGTCTCTAGGTGACTTAAAAAAGCAAAAAAATTAGAAAAGTTTTATAAAAAAAAGAGCTCTCAAAAAATTTCGATTTTTTTGATATTGAAGCTCCCTATGAGACCAGAACTAGTCTTTTTTATCGCCTTTTAGGAATACGAAATTGGTTCTTTTTACGAAATTCTATTAGGAATAAGAAATTGGTTCATTTTTTGGCAAGAAAATTAAGTTTGAAATACAATTTTTATAGAAAATATCTTAATTTGATCTAAAAGTGGACAAATACCCCGTTGTTCACACAAAACTTCAATCCTCGATAACTCCTCGAAAAAAAAACGAAAATAAAAAAAATTAGTTTTGAATTCTACGCTGGACCAGCTTTTTAATGATACCACTCACATTTCTCTGCGATGAATATATCGATCGGCCAAAATTGACTGAACAAAAAAAACCCATTTGAGTATATAGTTCCTCCTCCCACAAGTGGGGTCGGAACATAAAAGATGTCATGGACTAAACTAATTGAGAAGAGCGATCCTGCGATCCTTATGTTAACGGTAGTTTAGTGAAATCTTATATCTTTTCTACTGTATCGCATGCTCCAATTGTTTGGCTCTCAGGATGATCAACGTGTTTGATGCGTTTATAGAGGTTTCATAGGTTATACATAAAGTGAATTGTTGGGCTTGAAAGACTGAAAGCATTAAATTTTTTTTAGCTCACCGTTTCCTGCCAATTTTAATCTTCAATTTTACTCAATTAAATTGCGATATGTTTGGCTGTATTAATTGCCACAGGTTTTTAGACAAAATAAATGGAACATTCTAGAAATTGACCGAAAGATGAGGTTTCTGTGAGTGCGATGGAAGCGCTTCGACGGTGGTTCCAAGAGAACTACTTTTATCAAGTTGCTTTTATTTGTATTTATTTGCTGTATTCAGACCATCTGCCCTGTTACTCGCCGCATAAAATACCCTTCATTTTTCAAAATGGAATTTTGAGGTTATTTAGAATCCGATGCTGGGAAAGAGTAAGATACAAAAATTATCACTCAGAACGGAATTTGGAATGTGTTCGGGAAGAATTTTTCCATGTGAACAATCTCCCTTAATAGAAGATACTACGAAGATTGTTGTAACCATTAGAAATTAAATGTTTTTTAATGAAGAACAAAGAGTCTCCCAGCAGACGTTCACTCGGATAGTGCTACCTCTACTCACCCTTGGTGCAGTTGAAACCACCTGTGCTCGTACTTTCCGATTGCGATCCCAAGTTTGCCTTTGACCAGACCGTACCAGAACAAAGTGACCCCTGAAGAGACGTTTTCCAGATGGGTGTACAGACTTTCGTGCGTTTAATTTTTTTTACAGAATAAATACAATACGGATTATCAAATTTGGCTGGGCTGCTACAGATCACACAATACGGGATCTCTTTATGTATGCCAGTCAAACTTGACAAAAGATATAACAAATCGAAGGCAAAGATATATGCCTAAGACCTGTCTGTGCTATAAGTCTCAATTTAAAGTAGTTGGGGGGTTGAAAAGTTCAATTAATTAAATAGATAGTTTAAATGAACAAGCTTACACTGAGTAGTATTAAACCGGGTTGAGCTGTTACTTGATTGTGTTGTTGTTAAATGATTGCGTCGTTGAAACTTCTTCCAGTCGATTTCTCACAAGTATGTTCTGTTGGAAAATTTGCTAAGTTGGAAATCTTTAATAAAATTTCTGTTTAAATTTAGGAATTTATTTTGCAAGAAAAATGAAGCAGTTGTCTGCTGCTCGTCGCTGGCTCTGTTATTTGTCTCTCTAATTTTATTCCGTCCCACTTCGCTGAGAGAAACAATTAATTCCTCTCAGCCCCGTTTGGGCCAATAGGGAGCGAATCACAAACTCACGTTCATAGTGAGGTGCTTCTTAATTTTCCTATTGGCCGAGAAGGCAAGAGAATTAACTCTTTTTTATCTAACGGAAAAATTATTGAAACTCCAAAAAATAATAAAAATCTAAAAAGCTGAGAGCATCAATTATTGATTTCGTAGGCGCCTGTTTTCTGCTTTTCCCCTCTTCTAAAACCGCAACAATTATGGTTTTCTTGGGGGCTTTTTATGAGACTCTATTGTCTTTTCCCCTGAAGCAATCTGCTTCATCTTTATTGAACTTGGGGGAAAGATCTGCATTGCAACTGTCAAAAGCAGAAGTAATTTAAATCAAAAGAAACTGTGGTTTTACAGGCCGCCTACGTTCAACAACGTACATTTTCTATCCTGGATATAAGCGAGGAAATCCAGGCCTAAAGTTGTGTTATTTAAATAAGTCGAACTGAGTTGTTCAAATACTTGTGTACTGGTAGTCTTAACAAGCGTTAGTTTATTTAGCGCGCGGCGAAAGAATGGTTAATTAGCGCCTAAATACGTTCGCTCTAATGCGGGATTAATTATCCGTTCATTTGTAACGGCTCTTGTAATACTACAGCTCACCCCGATTTTAAGATAGAAAAGAAAAAGATTAAAAGAAAGAAATATACTGCATCGTATATGATTTTATTGCGCTTGGGACATATGAATGAGTTACTACAAGTTCAGACAGTTTATAAAATTAATCGCAAAGGGCGATAATGGTATGCTATAAAATTAATCGCAAAGGGCGATAATGTTGTGCTATATTAGTTGAAAAATTCTGGAGGCAAAATGACTGGGCTTGGCATCGGACTGTTACCATCGTCTTCGATCAAAAGAACCTCTTGTATATCGTCCTCAGTTGGTTTGTCCCAATCCATTGACTGTCGCTTTTTGTGTTTTTTAACTCTCCTTTTGAGCTCGGAAATTTTGGTTTTTTGTTCTTCGTTTTCCTTCATTAATTGTGTTATTTTCTTTCCTAGCTCCAGATTCTTTTCTCCAAGTTTTTTGTTGGCGTTTGTTATTTCCAGATGTTTCAAAGAGAACGTTTTTAACACATTTTGTGCATTCGATTCGCTGGTTTTTTGGAGTTGATGGGCAACGACATATTGGCGCCGCCAATAGTCGTTAGGTAGTTGCTTCTCCTAAGGTGGTTTCTGTGATTCCATTTTCAGTTGTTCAAATTTCAGTTGCAATTCTTGCAACTCTGTTTCCTTTTGAAATAGTTCCTGCCTGAATGTGGTGCTTTCCTCTATTAAACTATTGGTGTTGATATTTGATAGTTCTGGCATGTCGACAGGAAAAGCGGAAATGGCATCGTAGGTAACTTCAATATATGCGTCGAGCATGTTATTCCTAAGGGTATAAGTGCCATTCTTAGGGTCGCGATGTTTAATTCTCCACTTGTTGTTTTCTGTGGGGAGCGAGAAGGTTTTCAGAACTGGAAGCTTTTCGCTGTTGACTAGTATCTGTTGATGTCCATTTGACTGGATGATGTTTATTTTACTAGCAACCTCAAATTTGTTGTAGTTTGGTTTCAGGAAATAGAGGAGGGTGTTAACGTACCTCGGGTTTTCTTTATTCATGTTTTTACTCTCGCGGTGTCTGTAATTTCAAACATTCTGAGGGTATTTTCCTGATAGCGTCGGGAACGAGATCTTCAATGTTGTTCATCTTAATAATTTTGTTTTTGTGATTGCTAATTTGTTGGATTGGGAATTGTCTCTTTCTGCTAATTTGCCAGTTGTTTTCGGGATCCTATTGACTGGAAGTTGATGGAGATGCAATAGTTGTAGTAACTTGTTGTGTGTTCTGAGGTTTAAATGGAGGCTTTGAGAAAATAGGAGGCTGGGAAGAATGGGTTTGTGTTTGTTCTTGTTGTGTTGTCACTTGTTGATGTTGACTGGGGATTATTACGCTTGCGAGTGTGGGTCTGGTAGTCATTGTTAGTGTTTCCTTGTGGATGATCTAAAATTATTTGATTTTGGTTAGCCTGTGTCATCAATATCACACATTATGGCTTCTTTTCAAGTTTGCAATTGTTTTGCTAATATAAAAAAGTATTCTATTGTAAAAAATGTTTTTGTAAGGTTTTGTTGCTAACTGCTTTACTTAAAAATTATAATGCTAAATGCATTTGTTATTAAAGTTTGGTAGAAAAATTTTTGGTTTTGCTAAATGCAAAGTTAACTTTAATAAAGGGAGGGGGGCAATAATAAAAAAATTTTTATACTTATGCCAGGCGGGCAGCCCTGGCACAAGTACGTCTTTCTCCGCTGCCCGGAGGTTTGAGTCTTGGGGCGTGCATCACACTAAAACGGCTGCAACGACCCGTGCAGCTGGGGAGACAACCTTGCTTTAGCTGAAAGAAGGAAATTTTTCGGGTCGTTTTTGGAAATTTCAGTTATCGTATTAGTGTTCTGAATTATTTAGGTTCAAAAGCCAGGGGGGCAGGCTGGAGAAAGCTGAGGTAACCCCTTCCCGAGGAAAAGTTAAAAGAGAGAAAAAAAGATCGTTTGGGCTTGAGTGTTTTTGGTTTATTAGACAACGTCGTCTAAAAAATTTTTGCAAATGGGACATTTTTTCTGCTTATTTATGCACACTCGACAGAATCGGTGTTCGTCATGTTGCGAAAAATGTGGGTGTTTTGTTACTCCTAGTTCTGTTTTCATTTTTTTGCATAAATTGCATCGGAAATAGGATGTGATCAGAACGGGAGGACAAGGTCGAAGACAGATGGGACATTTAGGGTTTGGGTATCTTTTAAAAAGTGCTTTTCTGCAAGGAATACATACATAGTGGGGGTTTTCTTTGGGGAATTGCTTGTGTAGTTTTTCTACAATAACGGTTTTTCGTGAACATATAGGGCAGATAATGTCCTTATGGGGATAGAACCAACGGAAACCGTCGAATAGGGATTGTGAAAGACCCATCGAGTGACTGTTATTTTATTTTCCTTATACAAAAACAGGAAAACCTCTGAGAAACTGCAGTAGGATGAGGTTAATAAGGAACGATATTGCAAGCAAGGTAATTAGGATTAAGATAAATATTTTTGTGGATAGGTCTAGATTGGTCATTTTCCGTATCTGGAGAAAATGGAAAGGAGGTAGTGATTAATAAAAAGGGATATTGCCAATGCGCATAAGAGGACAAAAAGAAGAATAAACAATGTTACGGGATGCATTTTGTCAATTCAATGAGTAGTGTAGAACTAGGGTGAAAGAGGTGATTTGCTCCTGGTAAAAACTGAATTGAATTAGGGATATCGAGTGGATCAAAAATGAAAGCAGGAAAAGAATTAAAATTTTGGAAGTTTTTGGACGCATTATGTAATTATTTTTTCGCAACGAGGGCATAATTTATAGTCTTCTACGCAAAATTTACAAAAGATGACGGGCTTGTGATCACTGTGATGAAACGTTTTTGCAACAGAATATTGAAATCTTGTTTGTTTGCAAATATCACATTGAAACCAGTTAAAGATTGAAAAGATAACATTAAATTTAGAGCATTTAGGACAAAAATCGTAGCCCATATCTTTTATAACATATTGGTAACAGAGCAGACACATTACATGGGGTAGTTCGTTAGGGGGGTTCTCGTGTAATTTCTTGAAAACAATTGTTTCACGTCTGCAGCATAAACAAATTAATGAGACCGGTTTGGATTCTATAGTATTGGTTTCTTTGTCAATTGTATTCATTTTTGAAAGATTGTTATTTGAAGGAATTATGGGACTGGCACACTTGGGGGATTTGGTTGTCGATTATTTTGGGATTTTATTGTTTGGTCTATTACTAATATAATTATGAACATCAAAAAGTTGAAAGAAATACTTACAACTACGAGGAAAACGGTTAAAACGAAGGAGAAGGCTGTAGCAATAATTATAAGGGCCATTAATAAAAAATCAAGTGATTTGGGGGTAAACATTTTGGAAAGTTTGTGAACGTATCTTTGAATTTAGGATTTTACCACGGGTTGTTTGGGTCAATTGTTTGTTTGCATAAAGGGCATTTAGTAGTTGTGAAGGTCATACACTGCAAACAAATTGATTTTTCAGGGTGTAGGCTTTTGAAGTGGCTGTGGCAAGTGGATAACTTTTTGATTTCTTGACAAGAATCACACTGGAAATAATGGCAATGACTGATTGTATAAATGGGAGTTACGCAAATGGGGCATTTAGGTTGGTTCCAATATTTAAATAATTCATTTCTACAGGGAATGCAAGCAAAATGGGGAGGTTGACCGTTTAGGTTTTTGTGCAATTTTTTAAATTGACGACAAGGGAGGTAACAAATAGGACATTCGATTTTTGGGGTTGAGTCAATTTGTGGTTGCTGAGATAATATTTTCAAAATGTTTCCCATTATATGGATAAATCAGAGAGATCTGGGTATGCGATTTCTAATCCATGGTGTTCAAGTTTGTTGGGGATAGTTACATTTAGATCTGCAACAGCAAAAAAGAAATTCCAGTGTTTCTCGTTTGGATAAATGTAATAATGATTAATGGTACCTGTGCTTAGGAACATATAAGTTATTTTGATACATGCTTTATATTGTGTAAAACAGATAGTAAACCATCTTTCTGCTTTAACAATTTTAACTTTTTCCTTACCAATGAACAAAATCATTTTATTTTTAACAATTTGAAAAGAAATGAGGGAAAAAGAACAAATTGATCAGAAAAAAAAGGATAGGAATAATGAGCAAGGGAAAAAAATTATTTTTTGGGGAGAGAAAGTTATGTGAAACAATTTACTTTACTGAAGAGCGCCCAAATTGACTGGGAAATGCTCTTCGATATCAATGAGTGCAAGAAAGAATTCCCAGTGCATCATTCCCATTGTTACTCGAGTAGAACCCTCACATCCACGCTCGTAGTCTGTATAGTGTATAATTATACAGGGTTTAATCTCTGCTGTGGAAGTTTCAATGAAAGATCTCTCGAGGGACTCTACTTTGACTAGGCGCTCACCAAAGTGGAACAGCATTATAGAAGATCTAAATTAAAAGGGATTTTAGAACCATTTAAAGCTTGGGATATATTTATAAAGAATGTCCAATAGGGGGAAGATGGTGTTAAGGTAATGGTTCCATCAGTCCAAGTGTTTAAATATTCAAAATGGAGTATTAATTGTGGGATTACTCTGTTGCTTTTTGTCGTGACAAATGATTTTTCAAAAAATTGTATTTGTATAAGGCAGTTTTGGTATGAGAATATCATTGCTGCTTTTAATTGTTAATAGTTTCCAACTCTTTAGTAGTAAAATCGTTTTGAGAACAATCACTTTTCGGCAATTCAAAATAAAGATTGTGAGGTACACAGTTTGGGTTTTCTAGAATAAAGAGGAAGAATTTCCAATGAACTGAAAGATGATTAATACTTATTAAACAAATTTTTTCACTTTGGATTTCTTTGAGCGTTACTAGCATAGTAGGTACAGGAGTTGGGTATGCATCAAAAGATCGTTGAATTTTTTGTAACTCTACAAATTTATTGTTAACTGCAAATATCATAGTTTAGAATGATACCTAAGCAATGTAGATTGGATGTTGTACTTGAAATACCGAGTTCTCTTTGAATGCTAGAAAAATGGTGAATTCGGCGAACTGAGGATGAGTAATGAAAATAGTTAAAAGTCTGTAAATATTTGTCATGGGTTTTTTTGCGAAAGTCATTATACTTATAGCGGAAACATAGTATACGGCTAACAGCTCAAAATTTTGGTTTCCGATTCTGATTTGTCAGTTTCTATTAGTTAAATGAATCATGTTGCTGATCTAGTTCATTTGGCAGAATATTAGGGTCGAATTGTGCTAAATACACGAAATAATTCCAATACAACGAATGAGGGGTTAAAATCACAGTATCGTTTTCCCAAGTGTCCCAAAACTCAAAATTTATAACAATTTGAGGGAAAATGTCTCCGTGATTTTCTTCAAAAGTTTTCTTTATTTGATAAATTGTAACGAGTCTATCTTGAAACAAAAAGTACATTAATGGAAGCGTTTTAGTTGTTAATTAACTTATTGTTCTTCATTTCAAAACTATGTATAAAAGTATGTAAATGTAAAAAAGGATAAAAAACGGTGTGTCAATTATTTCTGAAAAGAGGATTATTGACAACGATTGATATTTATAGATAATATATCAATTGGATTCACTTAATCAAAATCGGAGTAGGGGAAGAGTGCAGGCAATAGCTAGATAGACATAGTTGCGATTACATAGTTGAAAATGGATTATAAGAAATAAAAAGCAAGGAAGGAATCCACACATGTCTCTTACAGGAAAAGTCAAAGTCTAATAATATATTTCTTCAGATGCTTTGAAACAATTTTGTATTCGACTCCAATGTTTACAAAAGTAATTGTGTCATCAATCAGGGCTCTTAACAATGAGAAGTATTGAAAATTTGAATGCGGTACGTCCAAGTCTATAATGTCACTGAAGTAGAAAGATGCAACTCTAATAGTTACAGTAGTTTTTAAATCGGAAATACTTGATGATAATATTTGTCCGGTGTATTGTCCAAATCGAATGAATAAAGCGTTAGGCTGTTTTATGAATTTGGGTTGCATAGCATAGCATCCTTGAGGTGTATCTAAACAAGATATTAATTAACTTATAGAGTCTAATACAAATAATTTTTTTTTTTGAGACAAATTATTTTTTTATGAAAAAGATGATTTTTTTATTAACAGCTTTAAGGAGGTGCCACCACACTTCGAATGGTTGCATCATTTTGTGGTTGTGGTTGATGTGACGCCAGATTTGGGTATTCTACTTTATTATTTACTGTATGACAATGCTCATCAATTTTATTTTCTCGAGGTTGATCCTCAACGCATTTGTAAGTTTTTTCTATTGTGCTGTAAGGTTCATAATTACTAAGCGGTAAAAAATGATTGTTGTTCTGCGGGGCCGACGATTTGGTTTTGTTAGAGAATATCGGTGTGAAGAACGATAAGATACAAAGATTATATGTTGCTCCTAATAGAATTTTCCAAAAACCCATTGTTTTGTTGGATATTTTGTGGATTTCGAACGCTCTTATGATTGTTACGATTACATCAGTTAAGAATTTTATGCACAAGAAACAAGCAAAATAAACTCCAATTTTTTCCAGATAAAAAAGGATGATTCCAAAAGTACCTTTGAACTGGTCTGTAAAAAATGTAGGTGAAAGAAGAGAATCTAGATAAATTTCTCTGTTAATTCCCATTGCTGACGCATAGATATCTTTTTGAGAATAGTCTATGCTTCTTCCTTCTAGAACTTCTCTTGAAATTTTTGTCAAAACAGATTTTGAAGCTTCCGAATGCAAGATATTGTCCCAAAAAGATTTAAGTTGATTTGGTGTGTACATTTGGGCACGTTGCGATTCGTAACCGGTAAATTTTGGAATAGAACTAATGAAGAGAACTAACTCTTGAAGAGAATACTTTTGGCGGTTGTAAAGGAACAGGTGCTGGCATCAAATGGTACCATGAATTTTCATTATCAATATCTAATTGGCAGGCATTTTTGTAGCCTCCAACACAATCTACTTCGTTTGCAAAAGTGTAGGTTTGTCGAGTAATTGGGTCGACGAACATTGTCCTACCATCATAATGAATAGGAATCCTATCATAACACTGTTCAAGAACCTGAAGTGGTGAGTTTCGTTTTGGACAGTGGTACAGCCAACCTATGCTACCATCTGTGTCTAAGAACATCGAGCGGTTGCCGGTTAACACATATCCAGCTAAACGATTGTTTTGGATAGCCTGCATTAGTATCATTTGTTTTTGAGTTCGGTCAAGTTCGCATTGTTCTATGACCAAACCTTTCCATGCTTGTTTTATTTGCATGTAATTATGATATATGACAAAATCCATTTTTACCACAAGGTTAAGATCATAGTCTAACTTGTCTTTGTCTAAGTGTTCCCATGCAACAAAACCATTGTCGGATGTTCGGATTTGTTCATCTGAAGGCTTCCTATTAAACCCATTTACACTTAGGCTATTGTCAGGTTCAACACGAAGTTTATGAAAAAATTGTTGAGTTTTGTTTTATAAGGTTTGCCAGTCTTCATATTAAAGCCGACTTTATAAGAAACATATAAAGAATCTAAATTTGTTCTGTAAATAAATTCTGGTTTTCCACAAACCTTTTCTTTTTCATCAATTAGTCTAATTTTTATATCCATTTCAGCAGGAGAATACGTTCCTGGTCCTTCATAGGGCGTCTCCGGTTTTTCATCACTTACTATGAAATACTGTACGTTACCAAGTTCGTTTTCATGTTTTAGCATTTTTGCGTTTTGTGAAAATCTTTTAGTAACTATACAATTTTCCGGTGCCTCCCAATTGTATGCAAAGGGGTCGAGTGATGTCGAATGACAACCTCTTTCTGACAGGGCACAAGGAAGTTTTAGTCCTTGACTGTTATAGACAGTTCTGTCATTAAGATCAATATCGAGTACAGTTTCTTGCATCAGGGTTTCAAAAGAGAAGTGTTTAATTTGACCACGATTATCACAAGATGTTGATGATTCACCTTCAAGATCAACTCCCTGGTTTTTATAGGAGACAGTTTTTATTCCATGTTTTATGTCAATTTCCATGTCATCATCGTCAAATTCGGTAACAGTAATTTTTCCAGTTTTATTAGCATTTAGGCATTGTTCGGGTGAAACAATAATATCGTATGTTATTATTGGAGCGTTGTGTACAATTGATGAATGGGAAAACATACCACAATTATAACGAATGAGCATTGCAGTGACTTTGCACATAAGAGCTTTAACAAAGGTCCGATAAGACCGTTGATAAAGTGTTACATGTGTATCAACCATTTGAATGTTTTCGGGTGTAATTTTGCAAGGAGAAACTTGTGTTAAAGCATACATTTTATTTTCTTTCATTTTAGAACAGTCATAATGAATGACCCTAAGTTTGTTAGACACGTCATTAATATCCTCAGTAGCGTTAATAACTATAGAAAGAGTACAAAAGTAGAAAAGACTTATAAGTAAATAAGAAAAATAGAGTTTTTCAAAACAAGGAAAGCTTTTCATCCTGTTCTTTTTTAGCGCTTCAAGTCGGGAATTAAGGCTATGAGTTGTAGTAATAGGCACTGCCAGTAAATGTTGACTGGATTTATTGCTAATTAAAACAAAGTTAAGTAAATCCGGCTTGATAGCGTGATGGCGGCTTGGCCGAGCGACTAGAAGTTCGCCTATTATTGTTATTATTTTCTAAAGTTTGTAAATTAGAAGGTCCTTGTTCCGATGTATTAGGGCGGAGAGGACTTAAATTAGGGTCTAGAGGTATTCTAGAATTGTGCTGTGGGCAAGGGGTTGAACTTCTTGTT
This sequence comes from Convolutriloba macropyga, assembly GCF_964194025.1. NCBI lineage: Eukaryota > Metazoa > Xenacoelomorpha > Acoela > Convolutidae > Convolutriloba > Convolutriloba macropyga. The sequence goes on along the minus strand of NW_027450478.1, from coordinate 44,034 downwards.
CGACTATCGCTAGGTAGGTGTGGTTGGACTGGAGGTGGGTTATCACGACCACCTGAACTTGCTTCGTTGAATCCAGAATCGAAATTGGTAGGTGTTCGGTCAGGGTCGAAGTTCTGCACAGGGGAGTCTCTTCGTATGAAATTATCCACGGGGAAATATTTGGTGTTGGTGGGGCTTTGGAAGGAGAATTTAGTCAAAGGACTGTTGAGTTTATTCATCTGACTTGTCATTAGATTATTATAAAATGTGCCACAATTATTTTTATCCATACCACACTCTAGGGTTAGCTCTGGTATAGTTTCAGTAGCTGGGTAGTACTCGACTAGGTGATTTCTATGAGCGACCTTCCTGGTGGCCGGGTTGCTATCTAAAGTTAATTCATAGTTGACATTGGTTAGTTTTTTTCTACAGTAAAAGGTCCTGATCTTAGTTCATGTAGTTTTTTTGACTTTCCTAACTCAATTTGATGGTTTTCCATTAGAACTTTTTGTCCAACCTCAAGTGGCTTGCCTAATTTGTGTTTGTTTCTATGTTTATGTGCGCGGTTATTGTTTTCTAAGCTCTTTTTATAAGCGTTATTGTATATTTGTTTGAATTGGTTTTCTCGCATAAGCAACGAATTGTTAATAGTCGGTTTTAGAAGTTTGTCAATTTCGGTGTTTTTTGAAGTTTGCAAGGTATGCCTGTGAAGAGGCAGGTCTTTGCAAAACTCGGAAGAGCATGTGAGTTGTGAATTTCGTAGGAGTCCTAACTTAAGTGACAGAGGTATCTGTGGTTTTTGTCCGAACACAATTTCATAAGGTGAGATTCCAGTACTAGCATTTGGAACCGTGTTATGAGAAAAAGCAAATTTTGGTGCCAGTTCGTCCCATTTACCTCGAGCTTGTTCTAGAAAAATTCGGAAATGTGCTCCTGGATGTTTGTTTTGGATCTCGACTTTACCTTTAGTCCAAGGCGCATAAGCAGTTCGAGGTGCGGGTTTTATACCTAATTCATGAATGTAACTCGCAAAGTCTTGGTTCATGAATGCCGAACCCTTATCATAAACAAGTTTTTGTGGTATTCCAAAAGACAAGATTAACTTTTCTAAAGCTTTTATGGTGTCTACTGCGTCTGTGGAACGTACAGGGTATGCTTGAATGAAACGTGAAAATGAATCGACAATAACTAAACGATGGTGTTTACCGTTCGATGGTGGATTTAAAGGTCCTTTGTGATCAATATGGACCGTATGAAAGGGGAATGGGACTGTATCAGTCCACTTTTTGAGAGGTGCTTCGTGGATGTCTCTCCGTTTTTGTTTATTTTTTTGGCATTCAAGGCAATGAGCAATTAGGTTTTCAATCCATTTATACATTCCGGGCCAATAAAAAAATCATTTTACATTAGCAAGTGTTTTATCTAAACCTACATGACCTGACAGTTCACAATGAGCTAGCTGAAAAACTTTAAAGAACAATGACAGTGGTACACAATTTTTTAAGTATTCAATATCTGGTTCGTCTGTTTGTTGTTGAATACATAAGATGTTGCCTACAAAACTCAGTTTTTCAAAGTTATTAATGTATGACATTATGGCTTTAGATTGTCGGAATTCAATTTTCTTTTCATCTTTGTTATTGTTTGTTCTTGATTGACAAATTTGTTGTATTACTGGATCTTTTAATTGTTCCTGACAAATTACTGATGTATTTAAATCAACTTCTTTAGAGAAGATTGTCAGTTTATCAATGAGTTCTCTTGCATCTTTTATTTTTGGATTTTCGGGAAGTTTTTTTGCTAATTCGGTTTTATCTATACAAGTGCTATTTTTCACGAGAAAAACTTTATCGTATTCTAGAGGGAATCTGTACTCCGAGTCTGTGGTATTAGTTTGATCAATGTAGAGTTTGTCAAAATCTAATTCCGGTGACTGGTTCTCATTGAACAATTCAAATTCCGAAATTGGGTCAAAATTTTGTTCGGATATCCCTTCATCAGGGTAGGAATCAATTTCTGTATAATGGTCAGACGTTTCGTCTTCCTCCTGTTCTGATACAGGGGTTATTTCATGTTTGCGGTGACGCCTATAGTGGTTAATTGATGAACCATACGAGAAATCTTCCGAAATATTGTTTATTGAGCAAAGTCTGTTTTGATTATTGTCGTACTTTTGCTTTACCATTTTGTCATTTTTGAAAATGAATTTGTCGATACCCGTTATGCTTTGTTTTAGGATTGGAAAAAAATCATCTGCTGGTACCTTTTCATTATCACGCAAAATGAAGTATTTTTCCTCGTTACCATGCTCATCGTAAAAACTAATGTCTTTTGGTATCTTTTTGTGTATAAGTTGATACTTGTCCAGATCTTTAAGTTTTACATTGCGACTTAGGATGTCGGGAAAAGCTAAGTTTTTTCCTTCAGTCCAAATAATTTTCAAGTTCTGGAATTGAGAAATTACTAAGTGGTACCTAAAAAACCTGTGAGAGAGTTGTCCTCTTCTACCCCATAGATACATTAAAGGCTTATGGTCTGTGTACACATATACGGGATGGGGAGAACCAATTAGGTAATGCTCATAAGTTTGTAATGCCGATATTACACCGCAAAGTTCGCGTGCTGTGGTACTCATTTTTTGTTCCTCTTTAGTGTAAATTCTAGAATTAAAAGACACTATTCGTTTCCCTTCTGGAAATTCTTGAATGAGAATTGAGCCTACTCCTATGGAAGAAGCCTCTACATGCACGTGGAAAGGGTATTTAGTATCCGGTATTGCTAAGATAGTATCTTCACTAATTCTGTTTTTAACGTCGTTAAACAGTTTTTCGTGTTCTGTTGTCCAGACAAATTTAGTTTCTGTGCGGGTTAGGTCATAAAATGGTTTGCAGTCAATATGCAAATTTTTGATGTACATGCTGTAGAATCCTAAGCAACCTAGAACTCTCATGACATCACGTTTGTTTTCAGGCGACTTAAGTGCTTTTAAATCTGCTACTCGCTTCTTGACTGGTTGTATCCCATCTTTACCTACTACATGTCCCAAGAACTGCACTTTCCTAAGGAAAAATTGTATCTTTTCAGGTTGAGCTTTCAATCCTGATTTCCTTAAAAGTTCATGGTACTTGTCAATTATTTCAAACATTTCGGTTTCATCTTGCGCTTGCATGATGGTGTCATCAATGCAGGTTATAGCTTGTTTTTCTCTAATTAATGGTGCAAAATGGATAGTCATTATACGACTGAAGAAATTAGGTAGACCGCATAGGCCGTAAAATCCGCGTTCAAATGTGTATTGTTTTGGACCAATTACAAAACTTACCAGCTGTTTGGTTTCCTCAGTTAGAGGGACTTGGTTATAGGCTGAACAAAGATCACTGGTTGTGAAGAAATTACCTCTTAATCTAGTTAATAGACTTCCGATTGGTTCGAGTGGCCATGAATATCGACTAAAGTCTGTTATTGAATTCAAATATCGGGCATCTATAACCAGTTTTACTGTGTTCCCCTTGGGTAGGATTATGATTGGATTAATAAATTCTGATCCCATTTCTTTATCATTTCCCATTTCCCGGATTATACCTGTTTTACACAGTTGTTCCAAAAGGTTTTCTAGTTTTTCCTGATAATGTAATGGTACTTTGGATGGTCTTTGTTTTGTCAAAGTTGAATTAGGTAAAAGTTTAACATAAAACTTTTGTTTTATCTTTCCAACATCGTATTTGTGTTGAGAGTAAACGTCTTTATTTTTAGTTAAGGTCCTCAGTAACTTGTCTAAGTTTCCGTCATTGATATCAACTTGACTGAGATCAATTTTTTTGAGGAACACTTGATCGGTTTTGTCAAATCTGTTAAGTTTTTCTTTGGGAAGTTCAACGGGTCTGATGTTCTCATCAGTTGTTTCTAATTGTGGCTTAAGATCCTTGAGGTCGTCGCTAAAGTCTGTTTCTAATTCGTAGTTGTTGGTAAAATCTTGTTGCCTTTTTCACTTTTCTGTTTTCTTTTGTTTTTCAGGAGTTTTGCTTGCACAGAAATTTTGAATTTTTGAAATTTTTGGACCTTGTTTTTCACTAACATGGAATATTTGATCCCAATTAGTGTCACTATTCATTAGGTGGTTTATGAATGCAACGTTGTCAACTACAGAAGATTCTGGGTCTTGTCTAATTTCAATGTCTTCTAAAGTGTGCCCAATAGGACCCTTTTGGATGACAACCTTGTTGTTTTGAGGATTGTTTAGCATTATTGGTAATTCCTTTTCTTTTCTAAAACACTGAACGTTGTAAGTATAAATTCCTTGAGCTTGCAGTTCACTTTCAATTACGAAGGAGGTTCCCTTTCTGAAGAATTGATTCGGAGGTCTAATTGATTTTAATCGAGTTGATTTGGGTGCTAATTGTAGTTGCTGGTCAAGAGTTACAATTTTGTAAGAGCTAATGTATGGATAGCTTTTCGTTTGGTATCTAGATAATGTGACGGCTACTTCAGGGTAAGTTTTTAAATCAATTTTTGGAGTGGTTAGGTCAATAGATTTTACTGTAGATTCAAGCAAATCCATTCCCAACAAATTCGGCTTGCAACCATCTTTGGCTGAAACCCATGTGGTAACTTCCACTTGATACTTTCCTTCAATGTCGAAAGAAGTTTTGAAGGTAATTTGACCTAGAAGTTTTAGTTTCTCACCATTAACCGCTAAAGTATGATTTTTTGAAGCTTTCATCTCAATGTGTTGTAATTTACATAGTTCAAGATAAGTGTGGTAATAAATTATAGAGCTTGATGCTCCTGTGTCCAATAAAAACTGTGTTTCTAAGCCGTTATTTTTATTTTTGTCTCCGACGGATTGGTATAAATTAATGTAAATATGTGAGTAACTTGTTTTGTTATCAGTAGTGTTTATGAACGGAGACCTGTCTAGTTTAAATACTCGTCGTTGTGGTTCTCATTATTGTAATAGTCTCTAGAAGTTTCACTGGTAAAGTGAACTCGAGGGCTTCGCCCTTCACTGTTATCTCTTGAATGAGTATTATGGTTTTGTCTAGTAGGTGTCCTATCTCGGTCATGGTCTCTACTCCTATCACGATATCGATTATCTGATCTTGGAGGACCGTTGCTTTGTCTATCCCTACTATTTTGCCTATTGTTATCTCTGTAAGAGTTGTTTCGATGGTTATTTTGTCGTTGCTGTAATCGGTTATCGTAGGAAGATGATCGATAATTATTTGAAGAGTTTGATGGGTACGGTGATCGATGTCGGTAGTCTGATCTAGAGTTGTTTTGATAATTGGATTGATTTTGGTTATAACTATTTCTCTGTCTGTCCCTAGAATTCCGATTGCCATAATTGTTTGATTTGTAATTTTGTTGACCTGGTGAATGGCTCCTACTACGTTTATAATTATCTGTGAACTTTTCTCGTTGTTGAGGTGGGTTTCGGTTTTCGTTTTTAAAGTCCTTGTACTTAAAGCAGAAAGCTATTGTGTGACCTGAACGTTTGCAAAACTTGCAGAATCTAGTCTGGTTTTGTTTGAATCTGGGATTATCGTTGTTATATGTGGCGTTTATTTTATGATCTTTCATTAAATTTGCAATTTCTGTGAGTTGGTTTTTTAACCCTTCTATTTCTATTTTATTGTCGATACTACTTGAGGCAGTACCCGTGAATTCACTGCTAACAGAAAAACTTGAGTCTTTAGTTGCTACATGATCCTGTAATTGTTGCCAAGTTGTAGCTGGGTTTTCTATTAACCGCTGATGTGCCTTTTGCTTGAGTGTAGGTGGCGTTAATCCTCTTACAAAGTACTCCATACACTTAGCGTTACGCTGGTCGTTGTTAAAATCTGGATCTGGCCATCCTTTTTCAACTGCTTTTGTTACTCGGTGTGTATAGCTTTTTATCAACTCATCTGGTTGCCTTTTAATACTCTCGACTTCAATTCTTTTCCTATACTTGTCTTTTGCATCAGTAAAACGGGTAATGAACTGATTTCTAACTTCGTTCCATGCTAAACCTGGTGCTAAGGTTTCAAACCATTGGGCTGCGGGCCCACGCAAAACCGAACCAAACAACGCTTTTTGTCTAGCGTCGTTCCTAGTGAGAATTGGATTTTTCTTTGTATTAAACTAAAGAATTCCTTGGCATCTTCAGATGGATCCAAACCTGTAAATTTCTCTAACGCTATGTCGGGGTACGCAACAACGTTCGCTGCCATTTTTATTTTAGTGTACGAAAAGAATATTTTATACGAAAGTATTATTAGTTTGGGTAATTAGTGTAGAAAATATTTTTGTTATAACAATTATGTAATAAAACGCTAATACTATGGTAGAAAGTTGAACTGTTTGTTTTGTGTTATGAATTTTATTTGTTTAGGACCGTTTAATGATTGTATTTTAAATTCAATGTTTTTGCCGTTATCAGTACTAAAAATTTCAACCCAAGAGTAAATATCGGTTTGCTCAACGGTAAAATTTAATAACCAAGGATAAGTGCTTTCAGAGTGTTTAAATTCAACAGAGTATTGGTGAAATTTGTTTATTTTTGAAAATCTAATTTATGTGACAAATTCTGTTTTTATAAGTAATTTAACTCTATCTGGTAAACTCGGATCGTCAGGAGAAACGTTGATGTATTTGGGTTTAATGATTTTTAAGATTTGTAAACCGAACGGGGGAATTTTATTTTGGTGGCTCATCCACACACAAGATGATAACGTTTATGCTAATTCTATCACACTGTTCTGATTTCTTAGAGCACACAAAAGTTCCTTAAAGTTTGGGTTGGTCCACTTGTAAGTTATGTAGATTTCAGTTTCTGTTTCGCTAGAAGAGTGATGGTAAATGCATAAAAAGTTTCTGTTCTGGTCAGTTAAATAATATGAAACTTTGCCTATTTTGTTATGTACTTTAATACTTATATTTAGATCTTGAACGTTTACTTCAATATATGACATATAAATAACATAGAACAATTGTTTTTGTTGTTTTATTAATGTATTTTTGTATGAAATTACACAGGAGACAGTATAAAAACGTTTAGTACGGGATGTTTAGTACATCAGTAGTAGTATTTTTGTAGCTATTATTGTGTTTAAATATTGTTTCTAAAGTGCTTGAGTCTGTTAATGACCGTATTTTAACATGAGACAACAACTTTTCTATGATAAATTTGTGTACAAATTGGGTTAAAAAGGCTAGTTTACGCTCTTTTAATTAATTATTGGCTAAATTTTCTGCGGGAATCTCGATCACACTGTTTTTAGTTTTTATCAAAGTTAGTACATTCTGAAAATTTGGGTTCTCAGATGCATAAGTTATACAAAAATCAGCGGGAGAATTATGTTCAAACACGTAGAAAATAGCTAAGAAAGTAATTCCGTCAGTAATAAACCGTATTATTTTACCCCTTCTAGTGTTTTCTATTGCTGTTAGATTAAGATGTTCTACAATAACTATTCCAGTTTGGTCCATGCACTGTTTAAAACCTTTGTTGGTGAAATTGTACGTGTGAAACCGGTTAAAATGGGGGAATTCTCATCAATTTATTTTATTTTCAGGCTAAAAATCTATGTTGGGGGGATAAAATTTAGTTTAAAACCCGTTATTCTTTGTTAAATTAGGGCCTTATTGAGATTTATGTGGTCAAAACTTGGTTAATATTTACTAATTTTGTGTAAAAATGATGTTAATATGGCTATTTTCTTGAGTAATATTGGTTAAAATTGGACAAGAATGATGTTTTTAAGGCTTAAATCTGATTAGTTTCCGTTAAATTATGATAAGAGTGACTTTAATTTTGTTAAAATCTGGTTAGTTTTTGAGGATTTAAGTCAAAATAATGTTTATTTGGTTAAACTTTGATTAATATTACCCCACCCGGGTCAAGGAATTGATAAAACAGAGTGAATATTCAACTAAGGAAGGCTTAAATTTAACCAAAATTGGGATAGCTAATGTGAAAATGAAACAACGTGTGTTTAAATGTGTAGAAAATTAGATATAAATTACACTAAACACGTATTGGGGGGATGAATTCTGGTTAAAATTACGTTAAATTGTTTGAAAATGCTATATTTTGGTCAAAAATTCAGTAAAAATTAGACATATGTTACTCTAAATTTGATTTGGGGGGATGATTTCTGGTTAAAAATCGGCTATTTAGTGTGAAAATGCTAAAATTCTGCTGTGAATTTGGTGAAAATCGGCTAAAGTTTAGTTTAATTAGGTGTTGGGGCGGTGAAATTTGGATAATTTTTGGTTATTTGGAGTGTATATGCTACAATTTAATCATAAATTTGGTCCAAATCGGGTCAGAAATAGTCTAAACAAGTTTTGTGGGGATAAATTCTGTATAAATTCCGATTATTTAGAGTGAAAATACTAAAATTTAACCATAAATTTGGTCAAAATCGGGTTAGAAATAGATTAAACAGGTTATGGGGGGATGAATTTTGTATAACTTTCAATTATTTAGAGTGAAAATACTAAAATTCAACCATAAATTTGGTGAAAATTGGGTTAAAATCAACTTAAATATGTTTTGGGCGGAAAGAATCTGGTTGAATTTCGGTTATTTAAGGTGTAAATACTAAAATTTAACCATAAATTTGATGAAAATTGGGTGAAAATTAGGTTAAATAGGTTTTGGGGGGATGATTTTTTGTTAAATTTTGACTATAAAATGTAAAAGTACTTCAATTGTTATATAAATAAACTAAAAATGGGACATAGATTACCCCCACCCGGGTCAGAACAATTTTACAAGAGCAAAGAATCAGTTGCCTGTTACTATTTTAATGTAAATTTACTGTATTTCGGCCGTAAATTTGATATAAATTACTCTATTTAATTGTCTATTAGTGTGCTTTCACTTCTGTGGTAGTGGTTATATTACTATTTTAATCCGATCGGATAGAAAAACAAAAATTCAGGCAAGATTCTTTCCTCTGGGCGCACCAGTTATCAAATTTGGCTGGGCTGCTACAGATCACACAATACGGGATCTCTTTATGTATGCCAGTCAAACTTGACAAAAGATATAACAAATCGAAGGCAAAGATATATGCCTAAGACCTGTCTGTGCTATAAGTCTCAATTTAAAGAAGTTGGGGGGCTGAAAAGTTCAATTAATTAAACAGATAGTTTAAATGAACAAGCTTACACTGAGTAGTATTAAACCGGGTTGAGCTGTTACTTGATTGTGTTGTTGTCAAATGATTGCGTCGTTGAAACTTCTTCCAGTCGATTTCTCACAAGTATGTTCTGTTGGAAAATTTGCTAAGTTGGAAATCTTTAATAAAATTTCTGTTTAAATTTAGGAATTTATTTTGCAAGAAAAATGAAGCAGTTGTCTGCTGCTCGTCGCTGGCTCTGTTATTTGTCTCTCTAATTTTATTCCGTCCCACTTCGCTGAGAGAAACAATTAATTCCTCTCAGCTCCGTTTGGGCCGATAGGGAGCGAATCACAAACTCACGTTCATAGTGAGGTGCTTCTTAATTTTCCTATTGGCCGAGAAGGCAAGAGAATTAACTCTTTTTTATCTCACGGAAAAATTATTGAAACTCCAAAAAATAATAAAAATCTAAAAAGCTGAGAGCATCAATTATTGATTTCGTAGGCGCCTGTTTTCTGCTTTTCCCCTCTTCTAAAACCGCAACAATTATGGTTTTCTTGGGGGCTTTTTATGAGACTCTATTGTCTTTTCCCCTGAAGCAATCTGCTTCATCTTTATTGAACTTGGGGGAAAGATCTGCATTGCAACTGTCAAAAGCAGAAGTAATTTAAATCAAAAGAAACTGTGGTTTTACAGGCCGCCTACGTTCAACAACGTACATTTTCTATCCTGGATATAAGCGAGGAGATCCAGGCCTAAAGTTGTGTTATTTAAATAAGTCGAACTGAGTTGTTTAAATACTTGTGTACTGGTAGTCTTAACAAGCGTTAGTTTATTTAGCGCGCGGCGAAAGAATGGTTAATTAGCGCCTAAATACGTTCGCTCTAATGCGGGATTAATTATCCGTTCATTTGTAACGGCTCTCGTAATACTACAGGATGCACCATGCACAGGTGTGCAATCGATAATAGTTACATAAGAGATCATTTCGATCTGGCGCCTGAACCTGGTAAATTATTAAATCAAAAAATATTATTACCCAAAGCTTTTCATTAATGAATCATTATATTCCAATTTTACACAGACCTGAATCACGTTATTTTCAGACTTAATAAATCTGACAGACAGAGCATTGAATCAGCATAAAATTAAAGATGACGTTTTAAATGCTGTTTGTCTATGTATGATGACTAGGGGACTGCTGTTTGTCTGACTATGATGAGACATGCACTGCTGTATGTCTGAGTATGATGAGACATGAATTGTAGGATCACTAGCGTTCTGCTGTTTCACTGAGTAGTCTGACAAGTACAAGCCAACATTTCGCACTATGCGCATAGAAATTCAATAATAAAGGAATTTGAGGTTTACGAAAATCCACGATGTATCCAACCCCCCCCCCCCCCAACCAACCTTCTTCTTCAAAGTGGTGCATTTACAAATTTGAAGTGAAATTTGTGTAGGTTAGTGGAGGTCGGTGGCGGAGGTCGGTGGTGGTCGGCGTAGGTCGGTGGCGGAGGTCGGTGGAGGTTGGTGGATGAAGTCGGAGTGTTTTGATGACTTCCTGCCGCCAGAACAAACATTGGAGGTCGGTGGAGATCAGTGGATGACGTAGGACTGTTGTGATGACTTGCGGCTGCCAGAACAAACAGTGGAGGTCGGAAATTCTAAACTGATCAAACTGTATTAATTAAACTCAGTATTAAACTGATTTAATTTATTAAAATCTTCATTATTTCCTTCATTAAATCCAAATCATGTAAAACCCCTTTGTTATTTCTGCATGCTTTGTTAATTAACTTTGTTTGCTTTTGTACGGCAAATAATTTTGTGTTTTCACTATGAGCCAATTGTATTTACACAGCCACTTGAAAGCCTCTTGAGCAAATAAAAGTGGGAAAATTACCGCGCTTCGCTGAAAATAGAAGCGCTTGAGTTTGCCGCGCCTGAATCACTATGTAAAACCGTAAAGTACATGTAGACTGACTGCTAGATAAGCAGTAGAATACATGTCATCATATTCAGATGAATAGCAGAAATTTTTTCATCCTATTCAAACGAACAGTGAAAATTTTTCAGCCTCTTCAGAGTAACAGCCGAATATTTTTCATGCGGTTCAGATAATCACCAGATGTGTTGATAAAAGTTCATAATAAACAGTCTATAATATACCATGATCAGTGATCTGTGCATTCTGTAAGAGATCCATTATTCAGTTCTGAAGTGTAATGACTGATAAGTCCTGGCCCATTTAGAGAAAAATTGGCAATGAAGACGATAGTCAGCTGTGATGAGGTTTCATCTTGTTTTTTGTCTAAATATTTTGATTTAAGTTTGTCTTAATTTTTTGCCTTAATTTCATAATTTTTCTGTTTGTGTGGTGCTATTCAAACGCATCGAGAGAACGCCCTAGTGCGTTGTACTCATCTTGCTGAGGACGCCCAGTATTCGGTCGGAGAAAAATGGATAACTATTGCAATGTTTTGATTAAATCATAATCATTGAATCACGACGTTGTCACTATCTCGTGTTTTTTTTTACTTTTTTGTCTATCGCTACTTGAGTTCAATTGCCAAGATCATGTTTTTAACAGTCCCCCTCGTTTTTTGTGGTCTAATCATTAATACGCACCTTAACTTGGAATTTTCGATCACAACAGTTAACAACCGGCATTTAAATTCATCATACCATCGCTTTAAACTTGCTGAAAAATTTCGCACGAGAAATGGGGAAACAATCTTAAATCTACTTTTATTTTAAGAAAAGATCAAAATAAACCGCGCCGCAGGAGCGGGAGTAATCGACCGACAAAATTTATAGGTCAAGCTGTGTATATATAACCCACATAGGTATAGAATAGTAGGGTGAATAGAGTTTGTCTGTGTGTGTCTACATGTAAAAATAGATGTTTGTGAGAATGGAAGGAACGAAGTGGGCTTTGATGTTTTGATTACAACTCAGACGGTGATAAAATAATGGCTTAAGCCCTTTTTGGAGTGATGGTGTAACAATGGGTAGTGTTTTTACCTGTAGATTGTGCTATTTTGCCGTTCAATTTGATCTGACTTTGTAAGCCATTATTCCGACACTAGTTACCCAATTCATCACGCGCTTTTTTTATGGGGGAAAATTTGTGGTGATTGTAATTACCATTAAGGGCATTTTGACACTCCGGTTAAGATCTGACAGTTCTAATCTTATCGTGCAAATTGTGGATTACTCTTTGAGATTACTTTGATTGGAAAAAAGTTCTGGATCTATTCTGTTTTGCCACCCCCAGTGTTTTTTGTGCCCCCAATTAGAAAATATACGTTGTTATATAACAAAATTACCATGTAAAAAATAGAACGTGCGCCGAGGAAGGGGCTAAAAGTGAGATGCTCTATAAGATGGGGGAGAAACAAATTAGATCGAAGGGTCTTTCCCTCACTCCCACAAAACCCCCACCCCAATTTATTGTTCCCAAATTTTTTTTGAAATTGGGCTTACACTATTTACGCTCTATCCCACAAAGCTTGCGCAACTCTAAAAACTGAAAATCAATGTCAAAATGCCACATGTGAACAAAAAACCACTAGCGAGAGGGCGAATTTTTGTTTAAGCAGCGTTTTCTCACTCTACTTTATGATTACAGCGAAAAAAAATTACGCCGCAAAACCACTCGCTTTTTCGCTCCACTTCCTGTTTCGGCGTGACCAAAATCACTACCCGGTAAAGCTTTGGATACGAAACAATGGTTGTCTTTTCTGTTAAACATAAACCGAAACCGATCACCAATGGGCGGCGAGTCACGTGATTATTAACACACTCCATCGGCAAAACAAATGCCGTTTTCGACTGATTGGACCATGCCCTTTATTACACTCCGATCATTACATTGCAAAAAAAGGAATTGCTCGATATATACTCGGCTCATCGCTGTTCTACGCATGTATTTTAGGCACATGAGTTAAGATCAGGAAAGTAGTAAGCCAGCGCTCATATATTGGTATAAAGGTCGGTAGATATATCGAGTTTTACTGTGTGCGAATACAAGCGACAAGTCTAATTGATTCTAACACTTCAATTTTGTCACTCTTTTCCGGACGTTTAGAACAAGCTGCCCTCTATAGATGCCCAAATTAATGAAAACTTAGTTAAAATCGTTACAAATTGATCTTTGTTTTTCGTTTTTTGACTATTTTTAATCACTTTTACTAATTTTTGGACTGATATTTGTCTTTTCAATTTTTTCTTGATAGATGATTTTTATTTCTCTTAAAAAATTCCGCTTAATATTGTTGTGTATTTCCTTTGTGTAAAATTATGGTCATTGAAGTATCTATGTCTCTTCGTAACTAAATTTTTATTTTAATTTCTTGTTTGCAACAAAATATAATCTTTCAACGTATTGAACAAAAATTAAGTCCCGTTTATACTTTACACCCTCAAGTTGCATTGGACAACTGCTGCTCGCAGAAAAGGGTTAACAGATGCTATAGAGGGACAATAACAGTTCCGTCAAAACACTTACAAACTCAATCCAAACTAATTCATTGGGCAAACAAGCTACGTTGTCAATATCGGAGCAGAAGTGAATTTACTAAATAGCTAGCAAAAACTCCTGCTTGACCAATACAGGACAACACTAGCCATATGTCATTAGCCACTTTCACCTAAAATAGTGGATTGTTTCTATATACAGGGGAAAACTTTTACCAGTCTTCCAGGAGGCTATATACCTCGTGGAGTCCTTTCCTTTGAAATACAGATCATGCTTTTAGTTCAGAATCTATTTTTGACCTATTTTATGTCTTTAAATCAATATACAATATTTTTCTAGGAAAAAAATGTTTCAAAATTTGTTGGATTAGTTGTAAAACGTTTATCACGATTTAGTGAAGGCTGGTAGTTTGGACACAAATACCCAGACCTCAACCTGTTGAAGGGACAAAAACAGGTGTAAAGTGTTTTCCATTATCTGGGTTGTCCTACACATTTGCAAGTGTTCTAGATGTAATCACGGATTCTACTCCAATCAATTTTTGTTGAACACGTAAAGTGTGATCTTCGTTGACCATTGGATTGTCAGGAAAGTTTGCTGGCCTCTCTGGATCAGTGGAATTGACGCTCCACAAAATTTGATTAACCGGCACCTTTTTTAATTGTATCTTCTTTGTGTAATTCTTTGTTGCCAAAAGTTTTCCTGAATTCTGCAGCTTTTTAGCGGCACCGTTGAACGTTTTCTTATTGTCGCTGTTTGCATCTAAACGATGATATCTAACTTGGATAAAATGTAAATAATTTTTCAGCAAGGATACTGCAACATAATTGTTATTTAGACTACTTGCTTACAAAATAAGTGAATATACAATAAAAGCGTTTCTGCACTCTTTAATTTTTTTCCTATTTGAAAGATCACAAAAAAATCTACTACTCAATCGGCGGCGACACTTAAATTATTGCTTTCAGTTAAAAAAAGAGGTGTGGCCGCTGAACTGTTTCGAAGGGTCCTGTAATGGATTGCATGGCAAGTTTTATCTGCTACTTGAAAAGGTTTTGGGAGGAAATATCGTTGTGGCACAAATGTTTTGCATGCTCTTTGGCTTGAAGAACGATTGATCATTTGGCCAATTCAGTTGCACATAATGTGAAAACGAACCTTGCACAAGCAGGAAATTATCCTTTTTTATAAAAACGAAAAACAAAAAACAGCTTAGCGTTGTTTTTGTGCAAGTGATAGCTGCTATATCTTGCCAGGAAGCGCAGAATCGTGGAAAAGAAGTTATTAATTGTAAAATCATTTTGCCATTTATAGCGTTCTATCTGTTTTCTTTCAAACTCTGTCTGAAAAAGAAAAAGAATCATAATGTGTAAAAGTGAACTAGGACATGAAAATTGTCACACGCGACCAAAGTTCAAACAATCATGCAGCAACATTCACTAAATCAATCACAAATTTATCTGACCGGACCGTAAATTCAGAAATTTGACCGGACTGTTAATTTCAAGCTAGGTGATTAAAAATATAAGAGAATCAATCCCTACCAGAAACAAATGCCAAACGCAAAAATTAAAAATAAATTGTAAAGAATATACCTCAGAATTGGAAAAGTACCTTACAATCCCAGAACAACGACAAACAGATAAAAGTTTGAAAACTCGATCAAAATTTCTACCAGCTCAAGATTAACAATCACCCTTGATTAACATCACTCTTAAATTGCCTATTTTCAAATATTGTGTTAAAAAAAGACAAAATAGATTTTCCTCGGATGGGTTTTATTTGGATTATTTAAGTACCTTCAATTTATTGATGAAGAGGTTGCTATTTAACTGCTGGGTTATTTCTGGAATCCACCTAAAAACAACCAAACATTACGGAATTGAATTGACGACAGAAGTAAGTCTAAATTTATAGCAAGTTCCAAATTACAATATTGAACAATTAGATCTTTATGTGTTTTCGTATACTCCGTTCAAATATTTTGTTGAGGTTTTACCTTGTATGGTTGACATTTAATGGGGAGTTTCATCCCTGAATTGACATTGTGATTAGGAAAAACCGATGAAATTATTAAAATATTCTTCTCAACATTATTAATATTGATACCGAAAGCTTAGCGAAGTTTTCAAAATTGAGGTTTTGTTCGATCCATCACGTTGCTTTTAGAGGCTACTAGTTTGACATAACAGGCAATACCACTTTAGGGCACTAATTAAAATTTTGCGCTTTTTTGTGAAGATTTGGCTCTTCAAATGCACGTGTTTCTCTTAGTTATCAAATCAAGTTAAAATTAGATTCAAATTTTTAAAATTTACCCAATGTTCATTAGATGTAAAAATATGACACGCACAGAAAAAAATTTTGACCGCAGTATTATATCAAATTTGTGGCGCATTTATTTTTTGAAGCAACCTAAACATTTTGCTGATCATTGAAAGCACTAAAATAACTTGAAACACATGGCTATCGTAATATAGAGTGAAATTAAAAGCCGCAAATTTCAACACTTGTTCTTCAAATGTTTTCTAGAAAAATGTATAATTTTAGCATATATTTCGTTCTTGCTAAAGTTTAGTAAAGTGATTCTTCGATTAGCAATTATATTTTTCTGTTATGTTTTTAGATGTGAGAAAGCATTTTTTTTTCATATAATTGTTTGTTATGATGGTAGACTTCCTTAAGCAGTGATAAGTAGAATAATGGGGATGCATGGATAATATATACAAACATTTTCTCAGAAAGACCGCAAACTTAATTGAAAGCAATTTGCATAATATTATATTTTATTGCATTAAAAAATGATGAGTTTCTGAAAAAGGACCAATAGTTCACCTTGGAGATGATATTCTTAACAAATCAAATTCTGCGGCAACTCAAAAAAATTGGTTTTTTGTTTTGTTTGGGCCAGATTTCAGAAAATATGGAGAACTAAAAGTGGCACTTTGATCTGGATGTCTGGAAGATAATATCCGATTGCATTTTTTTTATTGGGGAAAACTTCAAAATTTCATAAACTGAAAGCAAACAAAATTTTTTCCACAACAATAACGGTCCTTTATTCTGTTCATTTAATTGTATCATCAAAATTTTTGGTTTCTATTATTTGTTCAGCCACAAAAAAGTGACTACAGGCCTAGACTCCTCTTTGGATAAGATTTTTGTTCGCAAAAAGTAATCAGATAAATTTGAACTCGAGCAAAAATTATGTTCATTTTTCCTATAATTGGCAAAACGAGGCCTTAAATAATGTTTTCTGCCGCTAAATATTTATTTTTAGAAATATTAGTCCCAAATCACACAATATTTGTTTTTTCAACATAAAAATTTTACAAAATAATCATATCTCTGGAATTGTGTTTTTTTTGTAGGAACAATAACCTCGACTTACGAAACATAACCATTTTTTTGAAACTTCTGCGAAGAACACGATGAATCAAACAGCTTCACAAACATCTAATAGGCATGATATAGACCTCATTGACATTTTTTCAGTGGGGGCGATGATTGAAAAGTTATATTATTTTTAAGGTAGTTCTTGCTCTTGTTCTACCGTCTTTATTTCTTGATAAGGCGTTCAAGTTTATTGTTCCGACCCTCTTGAGGGGGGAGGAACTATATACTCAACTGGGTTTTTTTTTTTTTTTGTTCAGTGAATTTTCGCCGCTCGATATATTCATCGTAGAGAGTTGAGACTGGTATCATTAGAAAGCTCGTCCAGCGTAGAATATGGAATTAAAAAGATTTTTTTAATTTTCGTTTTCTACAGTGATTTATCGAGGCTTAAACTTCTGAGAAAAGAAGAGTGAATTCACGTTGTTTTTATTCACATTTTCCGGAATTTTTGCCTAAATTTTCGTCAATTTTGCTAAAATTTGTTACAATTTTTAAGAATAGTGTCGTTGATTTCATTTTTGAAGACGAACAAGCATTTTTGATTGTTTTGATTTAATTTTTTGGTCAAAAAATCTGGATAAACATTTCAAAATTTAGCCTTTTTCATCAACAACAGCACGAAATAAGCTACTTTAGTCCACTTTGATTAAATTTGCCTACAGTACACCCCCAAACAACACTCATACAATCTTTGTAGACTCAGAGGGGGGCTATTTCTACTTCAGAGTCCGCAGAGAGTGCCTTGTAGTTAAAACTTTGCCGTTTTTTGCTAACTTTACTCGTTGATTATCAAAAATGCAAAATTTATTTTGAGTTTCAACTCAGAAATTATCTATATCTACAACATTTGAAAAATCAATTGTTCTTAACGGACAATAAGTATTAACAGGGGTAGTTTTGGGCCATTCTTGGACTGTTACAATCCAAAAAAAATCGGGTTGTAATCAGTCGGTCTTTTTTTTTAAAAAAAAAAGACTTTTTTTTAATAATAAAGAACAGAACATATCAAATCAAAGCTCAGAAGTGATAGGTCCAACCAATTCGCTTGCGAAACAGCTCCAGGCTAATTCATTTAGTTTTTTAATTGAAAGTTTATGGTCGTTTTTTTTAAAAAATAATTGACTTTTCAATAAATAATGGCTTAATTAACTTTTCCTCTATTTTTTTCTTAATTTGTTCAACTTCCAGCTTAGTGTCAGCAAAAAAAGACTGCTTCTTCTTTCTACTGAGTTAACATTTATTCTCGGTTGCAGTTTTAAGCCTGAAATTATTGTTTTCTGGCTTTGATACTACAAGATTTTAGATTTTTGTTTGTTTTGATATTTGCCAGTTTTTCATGTTTTCTAATTTTGTCACATTATCACATTATTGACAGTTCTCATGTCACCTTATTAGCATTCAAATTAAAACACAATTGAACATATTAAAATCTTGAAAGATATAAATCATCGTTTTAATGGCCTCGACGCCTCTTTCTTGAAGAAATCAATTGAATTTTTTAATTTTGTCTTAACTGTCATCTATACTTTGTCGTTTCGGTCGTATGAAATTTCCTGTTTAGTGATAGCTTTCATTGGCTTTTCATGGAAGAATAGAAAAACCGATATTCTGATATTAGCAGATAGCTGATGGCTTTTATGACTTTCAAACCCATCGTTTTCCAAAATTAAAAAATAACTTTTTTAACTTCGCAATTTTGTTCTTTTTATGTTTCTTTTTGTTACCTAATCTCGTTAGTTGATTACAGGTCAAATATGACATTATGGGTGTCAAGGGAATAAAAGGGATTAGTGTCCAAAAATCTTTTTTTTAAAGATTTTGTTATGACCTTACTGGCTTCGACACCGCTTTTTCACAAAAAAAAATTAAATTAATTTGATTTTTGTCATATTTGACGTTCTTTTTGTAGATGCAAGAAATATTCTGGATAATTAAAGGTCTCGAGGGCTTTTTTTTGAATAAAGAACCCTATTTAAATAGCTCTTTTTGTTATTAATGCCTTTCATGACATTAAATGTAATTTTGTTTCGAAAAAAAATTACATACTTTAGCACTTCGCTTTTTTTGTCTGCTTGTTACCTAGTCCTACTAATGAATAGCTACGTACTAAATTATAGCTGTTTGAAGAAGGCGCAATCAAATGTATTTTTAGTGCCAAAAATTGGCTTGACGGTTTTGACAGCGTTTTCTGGCAAGTTTCAATTGAAATTTTGTTTGTTCTTTGATGTTCTTTTTAGCCGCTTTAAAAAATGAATAAGGTCAGGTCCTAATGCCCTTCTATAGAAGCAGTGGTAATCGCAAATTTGTGGTAATATTAATTTATTCCTAATGGTATTTATTACTTTGAAGTTAATTGTTTCAAAAAAATAAGTTAATTTTTTTTACTTTTCTGTTTTTGTTCTTTTTTGTATAATTGTTACCCAACCTTTCTATGGACTGGTCGCATATGTTTTCTGGTGATTTTTAAGTTATTTTTGTTTAGTTTCAGGTTTATCTGACGGTATGTTGACTTTGTTATTAAATTTAGTTTTTAAGAGGGACATAAATTTTTTGATATAATTAATGTTTGTTGTTGTTGTTGTTTGATTTTGCTGTTCGTTTTGACTCGCTTTCTTAATATTGACATATTACAGCAATCTAATGCATCAATTTTTACTCCACTGAGTTATTTGTTTTGGAGGTTATCTTATCGTTCATACAGAATTTTTTGAAAAAGACTTGGGCTTTTTTGGGATTCGCAAAAAATAATTTTTGGGTTTTTCTATCTGTTCCTCATTTGGTCGCCCATCCACAAAATTGTGGATGGGCGGGGTCGGAACCTTATGTGCCATTGCACATTACCGAGCCGCCTTGTTATGGTTACTTTAAATTGATACTCATTTTTGCCGACGTTGAGTGTTTAAATATTTTTAATAAGTTTTGCATGATTGACAGGAAAATTTTTTCAAATAGCTCAAAAGATGGATATGCTGTTGATTTTCCCCAAACATTATTCTCAATAATTTTTATACAACTCTTGGTTGAATGTTTTCCTCTCTTTTCATCACTTCCATTCTAATCAAATTTGCTTCTTATTTACCTATTTGCTTTTGTTTTTCTTTAAGTATTCGTTTTCAGCTCAGCTGCTTAGTTTAAACTTTTTAAAATCAAGCGACGCAAATGGCTGCGTTTGAGTTTGCGGTTTTGTTGTTTCTTAAGTGATTTCACGCTGTATTTGCGTAATTGTGACGTCACTTGAAATCATAATTATTTTGTATGATCTTGGAGTTTTACTTTGGACGGACAAAGTTTCTAAGAATTTAAAAAAAAAACAAATGTTTTTTTTTCTAATTCAGACGTAAGTTACACGACTATAATCAAATGTTGAAGATTTACTCGCCGATTCATGATTCAAATTGTGTAGTATCATTTGAAAAAGTATCATTTGACAAAAGCACAATGAGCATTAATTCCAGGGGAATTTGTTCGCATGAAAGAGCTAAAATGGTTTTAAAAAACCGTTCGCCGCCAATGAGCATGAACAGCCAAGACCAACTGTTTGTGACCAAAACGCGTTTTAAGTATTGTAAAATTGTTCCTAATTCACTAATCTTTAACACAAAGGCACTATTTAAACTTGTTATTCAGAATCAATTTCTTAAAGTTTGTTGTTTAGATAATTCTTTATGCTTGGAATATCTTAACTTTTGACAAACACTTTATCATTGTCATTTTCATTCTAGTAGTAGGCTTAACTTTGAATGATACACAACTTTGAAGTTTTCCTCCTAGAATGTGACACTTGGGAACAGACCAGCTGATCTCGCACTGGTCCGTGCAATTTTCCTTATTTTTGAAATACCAGCTACTGTTTTGAAATACTGTAAATGTTTGAGTGCATTGATATGCTATGCACAAGGAAAAATTTATTATTTTTATAATAACCTGCCATTTAAAAAAAGATATTTCGCTCAACAATTTTATGATCCGTTTTTTCCTTAAAATTACTTTTTTCAAAAAGAAAAATAAGAGTAAAAATAAGACTTTTATCAACCACAGCCACGGGCAAGTACTGTAAAAAAATTCGTCTGATTGGGTTCAATTTAAAATTTTGGATTTTTACTTTGGAGGTTAAATAGGGGGATTAACTTATCACGAATTCTTTTACAACAGCAATTTTGGGTAATTTAATTCCATCACCATTTCTTCCAGAAGTGTGTCGGGCTAGCTGCAGGCATGGATTGATTTGAAAAATAGGGATTCATTTTCTTGAGTGGTAGGAGGGGGGAGGGGGTGGTGGAGGTAGTAGAAAACAAAAGATTTGTGTTATTGTTTTACCCCCGATGCCTCTAATGTAATAACATTTTTGAGGGCGAGCGGGCATCAACTACTAAAGCAAAAAATGTATAAATGGAAATACAAGTTAACGCATGCTATACATCTTTGAATTTTTCATATCGTTTGAAAAGAGCGCGTTTTATGAAATGTTACGCCCCCAAACTTATTATTATTATTCAGAAGTAGTCATATACCAATATTAATCTCTTTATGCGTCTAGACGAATTATACAGGTAAGTAGAAAAGACAAGCTTCAGTTATTTTCTGTCAAAACTCAGCAGAACTATTTTTCTGACTAACCCGCCCGCCCAAACCAGTCTGTCGATTTTTTATTATTACTTCTATTGTTATGAAAAATAGGAAAATCGTGGACTTTGAATAGGACAAAAAGAGCAAGGGTCTCAATTTTTTAAATTAATTTTAGTGAATTAATAATTTCTCAACAACGAAATTCCTGTACAGAATTTATACTTAGCACTTTTTATATTACCGTTGGAGATTTTATTTTTATCGTGTCAGAGCTAACAAACAAATTTTATCGGATAACAACTGAATAAGGGTCTTACAAGGTCCTAATGAGGAAATGAACATGAATTAATTATATGATAATTGATTATAAACATCTTTGTCAGATCTTACGCAATCGAACAACTAGAATGACTTGGGTTTCTACGTGTGGTTTCCATTTTCTATCATTTTTCATTTACTTGACCAACAGAGTTAGAATTTCGGTTTCGCTAATAGCAAAATTTTGATATGTGATTTCTTTCATCATAATTGACGTGCTTTTGATCGGTTTTTCCAGTTTCTAAATAATGGAAGTTCAAATCAACGGAAAAAATTTCTTCGCCATCAAGGCAACTCCCCTCCACCGGTCATCAACTACACCAGAGTTCTAAACTTATTGTAAAAAAAACTGATTTTAATTAGTTAAACACACTCTAATTAGGACGCAACTTATTTCAAAATAAAATGCAACCTTTTCAATTAGTGGGGGGACATGTATGCTCAGCGGGTTATTTGTTCAGTCAATTCTGCCTGGTCGATATATCGTTATGTTAATGTTTTGTATGGTACGATTTAGAAATAAGACAATTAAGCGTACAATTTGTTATTTGTTTTTTGAGGGGCTATCAAGGTTTTAAATTTTTTGGTAAAAATCCGCTGATTGTTTACTATTTGTTCTCTTTTTTGATACCTTTAAAAAAATGTTTGTAACATTATGCTCAATGTAACATAGATATCAATCAAAGAAAAAAAATTTCAAATTGGTGTATTTTGAATTCTACTCAAAGATTCTAAGCTCCATTGAACCCACAAAGACAGGACAATTTGAAAAAGTAGAGTAAAACTTTTAAGTTGGTTGCTTCAATGTTTTCATCAGAAGAAACGCGTTTCTAAAAATTTTTGAGACGTAAAATTTTGCTTACAGATTTTTAGTTTCAATGAGAACGTTTTTGTTTCGAACAAGAAAACTTGATTTAAATATTATATGAGCTACTAATTGTTTAGTTTTGTAACAAAGGCTTTTGATGGCTGCTAATAAAACTTCAGTCAAATTACAATTCTGCAATGAACAAAGGGTTTGTCAATTTTTTTAAAAAAAAATTCGGAGTGTTGGTTTTATTGTTCTTGCTGAATTCGAACAATGTTTTTACAGACTAAATGTGGATGCAAGCTACTGCGGTTTTAATTTGTAGAACGCCTAATATACTTTTTGTTGTTCATCATGTCGAAATCGAAAATTTAGAAACAAAAAAGGGTCATCGTTCGTTTCATTTATGAGATGTTTTTATTTTGTGCTGCCGCTTTTTTTAACGTTTATCGTCTCGCATGTTTTTTATTCCATTGAAAAGCATGCCGATTTAGTTTACTGACTTGCAATACCATTTGTTTTCTTTTTAATAGAAAATACACAGAAATCACTCTTGAGCATTTTCAACTCTTTTTTGAGTTGAAGAGTTGACGGAAAGCAAAACAAAGTAATCAATTTTGTGTGATGTTTCGGTACTCTTTTACTTTTAAGATGCCGATTTTTTATCTTAAAGAATTTTTTATTGCATGATAATAGAAAACAAATTTCACTGATTGTTTGTTTCCTCGAATGCACTTTTTAACATTGTTCATTTGATATATTCCCGTTTTGATTCTTCAGATAATTATTTTTGAAAAAAAAATATTATATAAAATGTTGGCAGGCACAAAAACATGGTGACTGCACACAAAAAACATGGCAGCTGATTTTTTTTTTGCAATTTTGCTTGGCTGTTTTTTTTTAGTTTCATTCCTCTTTTCGCCAACAAAGTTAAATGTTCTTTATCTCATCACATTAAGAAGATGATTCCGCGAAGAGGTGAATTTTTTTCGAATGAACTACAAGATCTGGGATCAAGCTATTTTTTCAGAAAAATTTAAGAATCTGTTTCTGTTGCAAATTTCAATCATTATGCGAACGCATTCTTCCTTGTTACAATTATTCTCCTGACAAACCTTAGGAGAATTTGCTCAAGATTATCCCTTAAATTTTTTTTTTGAAGCTGTACCGAAACATGTGACTTTGAACAGCATATCCATCCTTACTGTACAAACATTCCAAAAATGCTTTTTTTGGTTTCAAAAGTGCTGGTCAGTGCAGGGCGGGAGGGGTGGTCATCTCCAAAAAATTGAAAAAAATTTCTATAAGGTGTTTTGGCGTATCTATATTTTCGGCTATCAAGAACCGCCTTTTAAGAGTTCAAAGCATAGAAAATGATCTCTGCTTTCAATACCACTGTTTTAATGGCTGTTTTATCTTTTGTCCTCGCGTACAATACCTTTTTTATTCATCTCTCAGTGATACTTAAACAAAATTGTCTCAATATACTTCGCCCTAATGCTCTATCTCATCCTGGCCAGTATTTGTTGGGGCATTATTTATGCAAAATAAAACCATCACTGGCGAACACACGTATTGAAAAGGTGCTTGATCTTCATAAAAGAGCCTCGTTTGACCATAAACTTCAGTTTGAAAAATGAATGCCGGTTGAAAATAGCAACCAAAAAAGTGAACATAGTTTATCTCAGACTGTTTTACTTACTGTTTTATTTTTACAGCCTGATTCCAGACGATTACACGTACATAAATTACTCAGGTAGAACTTAAATTTCATTTGTATTTTTTTCAAAAGGTGTTTCGATTCTTTAGTCCTACAGTTTCTGCATTTCTAGATTTTTCAATTCTTTAACCAAGTTGCTCTTAAAAAATATGTAAAAGTATTTTACAAGAAGGGGCGCAATCTTGCAGTCCTTGAGAACCCCGTAGCTGAAATTTTGTAAGTCGGAATTTTGAAATTATTTTAGCAGATTCATCTGCTTGAAACACGCACGCACTTTGCAAGTTATAAAATCCAGGACAGTTTATAGGAAAGCTGGCATTCCAGAATTTTGTGCTTCCAAGTTTGAAATTACTTTAGCACGGTTTTAACCTTGTTTGAAACACACATTTGATAGTTTTGAAATATAGGAAGAGAAGAAGATGCGACATTCTAGAAATTAGCACTGCAGAGATTTTGCATTTTAAAATTTGAACGTTCGGGTTTCAATTCTGAAGAAACCCTAAAACCATGAGCTGTCGCTTTGTCTTTTTCTTCTTGTTTATTTAATCCATCACTACTGATAAAGTCCCATAGGTCTGATATCGTGCTACTCCCCCCCCCCCCCTTACTTCATTAAAATCGGCAACTTTCATTACACAAAAATAAATATTTTCTTTATATAACGCTCATAAATTATTCTGTTTGTACTTTTATCAAACACAAAACACAGCAACAATGTCTGCAAACAACAAAAGAAAATGCTGCAAAATTGAAAAAGAAGACCGTAATGATGGATGAAAAGACAGAGGAAGTATGAAGGAAATAAAGAGACAGCTTTCTTTCTTTTAGCCCCAATCCAGTCCCGGACACGTGATCTAGTTGTCACAGCGCGTGATCTCATTTCTCATCCGCTATCCTTGAGAAAGAGTAATTTTTGAACAAATAGGAAGTTGGTGACTTGAGTTCAAGAATGCTTTCTAAATTGCATTTGCTCTTTCCAAATTTTCAAAAAGAAATTCTTGAGCATCATCTTTATTGAAAACTTGAGTGCTGAATTTCTTCTTTGATAAAAATGACACTTGAATTTAGGTAACTCTCCAAATTGTAAAATTACCTTGAAAGTCTACTTTGAAGTTTTTGTTTTATTTTGTTCCTATATATTTTGTTTACGCTAAGTAGTTCGATTTCCTTGCTCTTCAAAACATCTGTGTTTACTTGAAGAAAAATCAGGTGAGTAGAACGTTTGTCTACAGGCCAGGAATTTCACCTGGTACGTTCCCAGGTTTAGGTCCCAGATAAACCAAGTATGTCCACACTTGAAGATAAAGGCACGAGGGGGGGTCGTATGTTCAAAATTACATAGCCTGGAAACATCGAAAAAAGCACGAAAATCTGAAGATGAACGTACGAATGTCTGGACATAAAAACACGAAACTCTGGAGACGAACGCACATAAGTCTGGACATGAAATAACTGATTAATTCTGTCATCATTTTTTTTAAAAAAAATTATACCTATTAGATGGCTTATTGCATTATTACTCCAGAGTACCCAGTCAAGAGGCAGCCTTCAAGACAGAAAGCCAAAACCCACTTGAGTCTTGTGAACGCATGAAAGCCTGAATATGAACGAACAAAAGCCTGGTGACCACATGAAAGTCTGTTGAACGCACGGAAGTCTAGAGAACGCACGAAAGTCTTAACTTGAACGCACGAAAGTCTGGACATAAACACTTTCCGTCTGAAACGATCTGGACATACCGATTCTGGCACCTAAACCAAAAGCTTGTTTCACTTTTACAAGAAACATGATTAAAAAAGATTTCTACCATTAAAAATAATTAAATACAATAATGATTTTTCAGAAAAAGGGGTCGGAAATTGTACGTCCACAATCAATTGTTTCTGAGAACTTTTCTTTTAATTAATATGTGTGTAATGTTCGAAATTTAATCGGTAAATTAGCTCAAAATTTTTTTTAAAGTAATGTGCGCGATTGTGTTTTAAAAATATTAATTACATCAACCTTATGAAGCTCTACTTTGATGACTCTGCTTGTCGCAGTTAAACAATAATTCTTTGAAGTTCGTAAATCAAAACAGAAGTCCTGTGATCAGCTGTCTCTGTGAAAAACCATTTTTCCCCAATAATTTGGTCGGCCACAAATGTTTCTTTTAAAACCACTTTAATTTATTCTGAAAACTAAGTAAATAACTAACATAAATATTATATAACGCGTGCAATGTAACGTAACGGGAATGATTGCCACTGTACGGATAAAATGGTCCAATTCTTCAAAAGCAAATATCATTTGCAAAGATCATCAGTTTTCTTTCTCAAAAGGTAGTATTTTTATTTGTACACTGAAAATAGATATTCACCTACATTGTGAAAACGCTATCCTTCATAGCTCATTCGCGTCTTGCCTTGTCTTCGTGCAGCCGAAAAACTAAAAATGTTCCCCAGGAGTTGATTAGGCTTCCCTGTACCAGATAAAATAAGAAAATTTTGATAGATATGATATTAATAGAATTTGATTAGTCTTTTTGCTTGTAAAAGCATGAATTTTATAAAAAAAATAAACTTTGGCTTTTTTTCTCTAGAAAGAAAAAATGGAAAAGTTTCTCCAGGAAATGTTTCAGTTTTTAGAGCTCTTACATGATAACACTCTGTCAGATCGTTTAAGTGCCGACAATAGCACAATAGATATTAATCGGACAAAATTAATTGTACAAAAAACTCACATTTGCAAAAAAGGCTTGCAAAATGTTATCAAATGCCATATCATCATTTGAACAATAAACAGTTGAAAGTGTCATCTGAAAGTGTTCATGCTTGTTTTTTTGTGATGTAGTTCTGAAGCAGAAAACTTAATACGACTTAGAATTGACTTTGGTTAGAATATTAGAATTTTCTTTCAAGAGAAAAAGAAGTTTATCATAGGAATATTTAGCGTTGATTTCCTTCATTTTTAAATTTTAATTACTAAAGATTTGATGCATAAATGAGGATATCAATTTGAGGCTAATTTCAGTAAAGTCAAATATGCTTCGTATACATTATTTACTGTTTATTTGAATGCACTAATTTTTGCTCTCAAAAAGATGAGCCCATATTTTCAGGTTTACATAACATTCTTTTCAAAAGCTGTCACCACCGTAAAAAAGGAGTCAGATGATAAATCTGCAGATTTTCCATGCGATTTCTCTTTACGGTGGTGTCAGTTTTTAAAAGATTTTTAAGTAAATCTGAAAATATGGGTTCA
The DNA here is from genome assembly GCF_964194025.1 of Convolutriloba macropyga. NCBI lineage: Eukaryota > Metazoa > Xenacoelomorpha > Acoela > Convolutidae > Convolutriloba > Convolutriloba macropyga. Next base: position 16,408 of record NW_027450478.1, on the reverse strand, counting down.
TCTTTTAGAGATTAGTAAATAGTGCATTCAAATAAACAGTAAATAATGTATACGAAACATTTGCTAATTAATTTTATTCAGATTAGCACCAAATTTTGCGCCGGAAAAGTTCTCAATCGATATTATGGTACAGTAACAGAATTAAAATACTCATCATGATCATGTTATTGTGCCATGATATTGATTAAAGACTTTTCCGGCACAAGTTTTTACTCCGTCCGTTTCCATTTTCCCGGGCTGAAAACTTAGCATGAGGATTTTTTTTGGGGGGGGGGGGGTGGGGGAGGGATATAGGTGACATTTGGATGTTGTTGTTGTTGTTGTTGTTGTTGTTGTTGTTATCAAAGCAATAAATGTGAACAAGCTGAGCTGGAAAGACGATGAAAAAGGGTGGTAGAATTTGCGCATTGGGACGTGTCATTATAGCCGGATCATTTCGCGTGGATGATTAGAAGTGATAAAAGTACAAAAGAAACACAATAAATAAAACATTAACAGTGCTAAGCTGCCCTTGTTTACAACCCGACTCAATATTCAACTTTTAATTTAAATTTTATCACCTCCGATCATCCCTCGTTTCAATTGCAACAAAAGGGACATAAAATTTTGCTGCTTTTTTATTGGCAACTCTGCTATATCGAACAGAAACATTTTTGGCATTCCAATTTTCAAGGCCAGGCTGACGAAAAAATCATAAAAGGTAGGAAAATAATCACAACATTGTTTTTTTAGGTGATACCGATTTATCAATTATAGCCCACCCCCCCCCCTACACACGCACACACACACACACACACACACACACACACACACACACACACACACACACACACACACACACACACACACACACACACACACACACACACACACACACTTAGCGATAATATAACATATGCCCCCCACCCCCCTTGTGCTAAACGGACCACGATGGGGGGCTATAAATTCGTGGGAGTGGGCCGACTATAATGAGAAAGACCCAATATTTTTAAATATCCGTTTTAAAGTTTTTAAGAGTACTATCGTTGGAACAATTTAACCGTGTTGTAACTTCTCGTTACGATTTTGGAGAATTTATCACTAAATTTCCTTAGTTTTAAGAAACATTTAGTTTGGGCGACCTAAATCAATTGAGAGTTTGGCCAGAACAGATATTTTGAAAAGATGGCTAAATAGTGTCTACTGTAACTAATTAGCTCCACCTTTTAAAATTCCCGATGAAGTTAAAAAAGTTCATCTTGAAACTTTCACAAAATTAAGAAAAACCGAAGCTTTGAGGAAAATGTAATAATTGCCTGCAGCCTCCTATAGTACGGTGCTGCAGTTAAATTAGTTTATTTTGCATATTCGATTTTTTTTCTTGCTCAAATTTTTCTTTCGCTGCACACATATTTCAATTTTCCCGATATATTAATTGTTCTGATTTCATAATATCTTCTCTTTGAGGTTTTTTAACAAAACTTTGTGTATTAAGTATTGTGCTAGCTCTTAGCTAAACAAAAGTTCCTAGTGCGCGCAGCTAAACAAAACTTCAGGCATTTCTCATCCCAAAACAAAGCAAAATACTTCAAACAATGAGTCGCTACGCGAATTCATTTTTTTAATTGGCGCAGTCAGCAGTGCTTTACCACGCAAGACTTTTTTGGGCTCTGACCCTTCTGTGCAAGTCAACTCAAAACTAGTTCAAAAGTTTAAACAACCCCGCCTTGAAAAAAACGTTATTGTTTTCTACTTTGGACCTCAATTATGCCCATACTCAACGGATTTTGAAGCCAAATAACGCAGAACACTGTAATTTTACGGGACAATGAGATTATATTATTTTAAAACCGGTTCACATGCCCTACAAGACATGCTTGTTGAGTATGAAGAAAACCATCGACGATGTCCTCATGGGAGTTCAAAATATTTAATAATTTTTAATGTCATTTCAATCGTATATCAAATTTGCTGAAGAACACCCCAAATTGGTCTTCAGTTGTTTCCAAAGCTGAAGGCAAATAATCACAGAAAAAATCCGGCTAACTCTCATCCTTCAAAAAAAGAAATTGACTGGCTTGAAATTGAACTCACAAAGACTGGGTTTTGCCTCTTCCAATTTTGTGAATTCTCTGAAAAGAATGTTAGAACAGTTTGTTTAAAATTTGGGATTAGTTCATCACTTCAAAAAATTTCATTCACAGTCTGGCTGGACTATGTCACTGCCAAGAGTTGCTGGCGTTGACTTTGCATGGCACACACTTCAAGTCAGTTGAAAACAAAAGTGCACAAGCAAAACAAAACTATCAAATTCACCCTTAAATTGTAACGCGAGATAAAAGCGGGACCTGATGTTTATTTCTAGCTGGTTCTTCAGAACCACAAATTTTCAATGAATGCAGACCTGTTTCTTTTGATTCACAGTTTCAATGTTAAACTGAGATAGATGAACCCTTAAGGAATTTTATCGATTAGTCATGATTTTTAATTGAAAAAATTGAATATATTTTTTAGGAAGTTTTTTTTACAGTAACCATCACAGATGATTGAGTACGTTTTTCAAATTTAAAAGGACATCATTCTGACAAATGAGATGATGAACGTTTAACACACTGAATTGACAGATTGTTGCGGTGTAATTTTCATATAGCACACCTTATCGAAGAAAAAAACAGTGTTGGTAGCTCGGTTTTATATCTTGACACTCGAGTGAAAAAAACAAACGTAGTTCTCTCTAAGGCAAAAAAACTGTTGTGGCAAGCATTACAGAGTAGCTTACAGCAAATTTTAGTAGAAATTACAGTTTGCGGCTCATAGTGTGCAAACTAATTATTGCTCGTTCAATGTCAGGTCAAATCAATCTAATAAACATTCAGTGTAATTTATTTCCTGAAAGCCAGTTTTGCTTGCTACGCATCATATATTCTTCAATTTTACTAATTATACGCTACCGCTGAAATATTTCAAGCCTAAACTCGCTTAGCGAAGTCTAGACAAAAATTATATCAATCAATCCAGTCAATATCAAAAATGTGCGTGCAAAAATTTCCAGTATGATTTTAGCCTCAAATTAGCGCTAACAATTAAGCTGCAGTTACACAGAAATCAAGAAGTGTATGTCAATACCATGTTCAAGTAGCCACTGTGAATTGGAACCTACGCATGGAGAGCCCAAGTGCAATCGCACCGCGGAATCAAGTTGATCAATGCTCACCGCCGAATGAGAAAATGAGATGAACTTGGCTCATAAACTAACGCTAGAAAGCAAGAAATAAATTATAGGATTTTTATCCTTTGCTGACACCGTGGTCAGCAGTCTTCACTCATATCCCTACGACACTTGTCATTCGAGAACCTGTAATGTCTTTTGGGCTACTTTGAACCTCAGATGTAGCATGACAAAATTTGAGAAAATTTACAAATGTAATACCCTGCTGACTAAGTGTGTTTTAAGACAGGACACGATTATATTAGAAAAATCTTTGGGATTCAAAATAGCACCTCACGACTTAAAACTTAAGCGCGGTGGCAGAAAAAAATACCTACTTAAAGTGCCTGTAGGAGTTGTGCTCGATCTTTTGATCGGTTAAATACTTCCCATCAAAGTGCGCTTCCTGAAAAGACCCAGACAACTCTCTTAAGCTTGTAATGGAGGATTAAATTAATGGTGTTACCCGAATCAGTTAGTCATTTTTTAGCCTTTAGTTTTATAGATTATGATATACAATTTCAAACATTTTTCAAACTTAACAGTTTTTGTTGCTCATTTCGTCAAATTGTAACTTATTTTCATCAATGAGAGGTCACATGCAATATCTTGTAATCCAAAAAACAACATATCTACTGATATTATTCGTCACCAATGCTTTTTTTGGGTGGACACTATGTGTTTTTATAAACGTTTTTTGAGTGGTCATTTTTTGCGCTTCTTTTTCTCTTCTTTCAGAACAATCGCGTAGAAACAGATCCCAATGGTTTACAAATGTGGCCCAAAAAACATATTTAGTCTCCTCTCAGTATAATTCTGCAGCTAAATGAGTAGAAATAGGAATTGAATTTAAATACATAATATTCAGATAATAGCTAATGATTTTAATGGTAGCATTATTTTGTGCTTTCGTTCTGATCGTTTCTGATGTTATAAGTTTTTCTTTAGTTCGTTTCTAAGGCTTAAACTACCCAAAGACAATGCTTTTTGGTTTTAAGTAACTTTTTAGTAATTTATTAAGGATTATTTAGATAAAAGCTTAAAATTTTTAAGACTTTTGGAATTTCTAAGTTTAAAAAATGTTGATTAATTTTTGAATTTCGCCTTATTGATCGTTCTCTTTGCTGACTTGTAACATAGTCTCCATTAGAAGGGAAATTTTCCATCCGCTGTATAGTTAGGAGAAATTGAATTTGAGTAGCTAAGGTTTTATCTGTTTTCATTTTGACGTTGTTACTATGTGCTTTTAAATTTAGATGTTCAGTTTTTGCCGTGAAGTTTTTGGTTTTGGTAATTTTTGGGTTGTTTTTTGTCTCGTAGTCTCTTGAAGGTCAGATCTCATTGGCGCTGTAATAAAGGATGGCATTATGTAATTCAATTAGTAGTTAGATTGTTTAACGGTTGTTTTAAACTCAAACATCTATTTTGTTATTTCTTCATTTGGTTGATAATTAAGTCAAAAATGTAGATGAGCTCGGGTCGGAACATCATGTGCGAACGCACATTAACGAGCCGCCTTGTTTTTTAAATAACCAATAATTCCAAATTAGCTGTAAAATTTCGCAAATGTCTACTTAATGTCGTCTGTGCAATAAATATAATATTAAGTGGGGAAATGCTGGGAAATATAATATTAAGTGGGGAAATGATTTTGTGTTCCTGATAAATGAAATGGACAGCAAGTTAAATTTTCACTTCTGTTTTTCGCGAGGTATGAATTTTTAAGATCGCTTAAACTTTTCATGTTTTTGTGAATTTTTCCGTTTTGCAACCTTAGAAATGGTTGCACTATTTGATTTTCTAATTGAACCTTTTGTATATTATGTACTGTGCTAGCTCAAAAAAAGTTTTGCCTTTTTGCATAGCCAAATCAAGCTTTTGATATTCGATTTCGAAAGGATCAGTTTTTCTTTAAAAAAATTGAAATCCAATGATAAAGTTTATCGAGCAGTGTAAAAATGGATCACTTGTATTTAAAAAGTTGCAAAAAGTTCAAAAATAATTTTCTTCCAAAATTGTTTTTCCTGTAAAGCATTTATTATCAACAGACGAGATTGTTGTCAGAAATTTGCTTTTGGTCCCAAACGAAGTTTGAAATATTTGCTTTAGTCTTCTTAGCCAAATCTTGGGCAGTTTTGGGACTACCGACTATCTTATGACCAATTTTGTTTTGAGAAACAACATCAACTGCAGTTGATACCTTGGCAAAACCCGAAGTAAATAAATCGGCGAGAAATTTTTTTATTGTTTTTTTGAATATATAAAGCAGATTTTAAAAACCATATTCTTACCCTTCTCTTGCACTCCCAGAAATTTCACAATTCAATGCCCCTCCTAGTTCGAATACCCCTCATCATTTAAGTCCGCATTTTTCCCTCCAGTAGAGATAGAATTCTTTAATTTAGTGCTTTGGATACAGAAGCAAACCAAACCTCATTGTTTGCAAGTACATCATAAAATATTTGAAATATGTTTATTAATGTGACTTCAACTATTTTGAGGTACTCGCTGTTGTTTATTTTGTCCTCTTCAATTCTTTTATGTTTTGCCTCTTTACAAGCCGAAGATTCCAAAACAGCAATTTTCAAAAATAGCATTTCTGCGCTCCGCAGCTCCTTTTATGTGATTGATCTTCGTTTTGCCACACTTCTAACTTGAATTTTTAAATGAAAAAACGCGACAAAATTTCATTCAAAGATAATTCACGTCTTTTCAAAGTTGCTATATTATTAAATTAAAGATGCTTTATAACTATGAAGTTCTCCTATTAGCCAATAATAGAAAAATTTAAGGCACTTTCTGTAGTTGTTTCTTGTGAGTATAGTTTTATTTAAAAATCATCTTTTGAGTCTTTTCATTTTTTTAACACTTTGGACGCTAGAGAGATTTAAATATATTTTCAGAAATTGGCTTTTTTTAACCGCCCCGTGGCAATTAGTGTCCGAACAATTCATTTATAGCTTGAGTTGGCGTTCTGTGAACAATTAACCCGAGCTGCTGAGTAAAAAGAACTTCATAACGTGATGGCCACAGAAGGTCATTTGCAGGTTGATTTGGAAAGTCGCAAAAAATTGTTTTATTTTTTTTAAGAAAGAGATCATCCGTGTTATATTTGACCTTGCATGACTATATGAGGTTTTTTTATATAAATAATTTTGAATGTTATAGTAATGATAAATTAAAACTGATTATAAGTATTAAAAAGTTTCTGTCGTTGTCAGGAGAGTTTATCCATTTCAGGAGACTTTACCCAGTGCACTTATACCCATTGCCACCACTTTAACCAACCAGCCATTTTACAAAATGCCACCTTTACTTAACTATATTGTTAAAATTTCCAGAGCGACTAATTAACCAAATATATAATTAAAAGGCGCTCGGGACTTGATATGAAACTATCACAACTGAACATGGGATTATAAATGTCTATAGAATTTAATGGCCCGTAGAAATCGATATGATATTATCACAGCCAAAACATGGATCATTGAACGGAAAGAAGAACATTGGGTGACATTGAGTACAATACAATTGGATAAATTGTCATGTAACTGTTTCTGTCATTTGCTATTTTCTAATCCATAGTTCCAATAGTACAACGCAATGATGAATATTGTTTTTGTCACCAGCTAACACAGACGCTTAAAATTGGGTCAATTGTGAGCTAAATTGCTTATGGATTTCAGTTCCAAAAATGATAAAAATCTCTCAGTAATTTGTAAATCGAGACCAAGGCAACAAAAGATTTCACTTACATTTCTATCTAAATTGTTTTCTGGAAACGTTTTGTAATTTATTTCAAGGTTTAAGGTTACTGAAACTCAAAAAAATTACGTAAAAGTAAAAAAAACGTATTAGAATTCTTATTCACAACAACGCGAAGGCAATGAAGCCAAGGGGCCTTCAATGTTTGTCTAGAGTTGTTGGGAAACAAGTGAAGTCCTGTTTTTTACGGCTGATCATCTTCTCAAATAAGCCTAATAAGTTTGCTAATTTTAAAAAAGTTTTGTTTTGGTTCACTTTTTTATCTTTTGAGCTGCAGGCTAGAAGAAATAGAGTTTGAAACTAAGCATTTTTTCTGTATGGCCGCCATGCTTTGCTAAACTGTTTTTGCGGCATACTGACCTGAAAATCAGCATCAAAGCGTGCCTGTTTGCGTGATACTTTATAGGAACTTTATGCCGTCCTCATAATTCATCCACAATTACGTTCTAATAAATTGGACTGTGTTTTGATCAGAAAGTTCGGAGCGTGGACCAGCCTATCAATCATGGCTGAACTTTCTAAGATGAGACTTGCCTACAAGTCTCCTTCTTTCACTAACACCGGGGTCGATTACTTTGGCGCATTTTAGGTCTCCGTTCGTCGAATTTTTGATGTCCCCTAAACCGCCATAACAGCTGATCACTTTCTACTTTGTAACCAAGCAACCAGAGTTCCCTCAATTTTTGGCGTCGACAAGTTCGATCATCGTAAGCTCTTGCGTAGTTCTACGCCTAGGCAATTTTGACACCTTTGCTTATGGAGATTTCAACTGCTCTGAGCCATGGAACTAAGTGGCGGACGCCTGCCGAGCAACATCTCATGACCGGTGGAAACGTTTTGATAGTTGAAGAAAGAATCTTTCGGGGTTACTATCCCACAGCTCGGATTGAAGAACTCCGATGCGTTCTTTTCTTAAGTTCAATATTTTTAAGTTTCAAAAACTCAACGGTGACCAATCTGATCGGAAAATTGACAAAGACTTACAACCTGCTAAAAAGATCAAGCTAGATTTGCCGTTTTTATGCTGGGGTTTTTTTCCTTAATGTAACGCTGAATGTGTTTGCATTTTGTACCGATTGAAAAACTCTTAATGTTTTGTTTCGAAATAAAGATATTCAAAGGAGCTATTTGACTAATTGAATGCGAAGTGCTGAAAAAAATTGTCAACAAATTTTGAAGTCTGGACAATTAAAATTGCGTGCAGAGTTTTTTTGAAAAGCTTTATTGACTATTGACTTTATTGAATTTCACATTTAACATATTTTTTTTTACTTTTATTAGTCACAAATAGTCTTACTTCATTAAAAGCGATTTAAAAAATGTTAACTAAAAGTTTCTTATCGTGATCCGTTTTTCTTCTTTAAGTACCACGTGTGGCTTACTATTTCATAACCAGTCGCAATCATTTTGAGAAAGTGCGTGTTCAAAGTGAAGCTGACCCTTGATTTGATCAAAAACCTGATAGGAACAGTTTGAAAAAATTTCCTCTCTGCTTAAAATTGCCCTCAAAACAATCATTTCATGATCAGCGAACAAAATTGAATGAGCAATTAGTTCGTTTGTAACAAATCAAAACTTCGGCTAATCTTAAGCTCACCAGAATCATCATCAGACATAAAAACATGTAGGCCCAAATAAAATCAAGGTCCTCCCATTACTAATAATAACCGCCCTGTTACCATCGCCGCGCATTCTAGCTCAAAATCACAATAGAATAAGAGCCCTAACTAACTAATGATTGTTATAACTTCCCCCTCGGTCGTTTTATTGATTTTAAGCCAGCTACAATTTTACATTTATCGAAGCGAGCCTAAAAAAGTATGTATTGTTATAGGCGAGTAGAGCTTGGCCAAAACAACTTAGCATTAAATGATTTAGCAAAAAGGTATGAACATCAAATTTGTTCAGTTCTTTAGGGAAAACCAAATTGAATTCCCAAATAATGTGAGTTCCTGCGTTTAGTGGAAAGACCTTATTTACACGGTGTTTACTTTTCAATCAATCACGCACTTTTCGTTTTTGTTTCGCATTTTTAAACGGCATTGAGGTTTTAAACGGCTTAGATTGAGCTTACCACGAGGTGATATTTTTTCTTATTTATTTCACGTTTATACTCCCTTCAGCTGTTCAATTGTCAGCCGAGAGCAATAAGGGATCGAGACAAACTCTTTTTTATAACTCTAAGCAGGAAATTAGTCTGCTTTTCACTTCTCTGTTGTTTAGATTTGTTTACCTTATCTTGGCTTAGCTTGGTCTGAGCTTTTTGTTCTACCTGTTCGTGTGTGTGTGTGAAGGTAAATAACTTAACACGGTTTTCTATTTTTAAACTAGTTTATAATATTCACCCCAAAACGATCAATTTTTGGTAATTTGAGGTTTCTAATGAACCACTATTAATTTTTGTCGTAATTAAAAATTTTGCATATCTGACAAAAATAGACAATTTAAAAACCAAATTAGGTTTACGGCGCTCAGGCTTTTTAAAATTCCTTCAATTCAATGGATTTTTTCGAATTCATAGTTTCTCTTTTTGTAGGAAGCATATTAAACCGAAGTAGTCAGAGAACATAATCTAGTTCGATCCTCAGTTCAAGTCTGTAGAAATTTTCAAAATGATTTGCAAACTTTATTTCTTTGATTTGCAAAATGAGCGTTTTATGTTTGCGATTACTTGCAGACAGTTTTTCACGAATTTAAGGCTCAAGGCCTCCAACGAACAATTTTATTTAAAAAAACGAAGTTTTGAAAGAAATGAATGTATACCTATTGAAGAAGAAGACCACAATAGATCTCAGTGGGTCTTTAATAGATCTCAGTGGTCATAATCAAGTTATTACCAGTAGAAGTTCTATAAAACATTGAAATCGTCCTATAAGCAGTACAACAGTTTTTTTTTAAGTTTTCACTTGAAGGTTTTTTACAGAGAATACAATTTAAGAAACCAGCAAAATAAAGTTTCATGAAAGCTGAAATCTTGACTCTTCCAGTGTCTTTATAACATGCTATATTATGAATATAAAACAACATTAACCAACTTTTCCAACTTTTTTCAGAGTTTTGTAATGTTCAAACTTTTTGTTCAAGCATTTTTCAAAACGGGAGAAAATATATATGAGTCAAAGAGTCAAAAAATAACATTTGTTTATGCTTCTTAGAGAAAAAAAGAAACACCATTTTGTAGCACTCAGGAATTAGTTTTGATTTATATTTTAAAAAAGGAAAAAAAACAAAAAGCATTGCTGAGGGTGCGAGATCGCGTTTTATATTAAGATGCATAAAACGGAGAAAATGAAAGTTTGAAATTTAAGTAATTTTAATTAAGTTAAAAGGTGTATTGATTCTCGCAAATAATTTTTTGCAATTTCAAGCCTAAAATGTACGATTTTAAATATTTGATCAATTATTTCGGAAAAAATTCACTTATTTTTCCTCAAAATTTATTAAGAAATTTTTATCCGTCTTGCATATTTCTGCTGATTAAACGCTCTTGTAAGAACCAACGTTCCTCTGAAAGAACCAAAAATTCGAGTAGTTTTTTTGGAAAGTAGAAGACTTCAGGCAATTTAGAGCTCTCAAAAAAGAAGAAGAAGCAATTTTGGAAAAACGTAAAAGCAGCAAAACAAATTCTTTTCTCAATTCTTGAGTTTTTAATACAATTTTTCTCATTTCTTAACAATAAAACATTGTTTAGTATTTTCAAGACCAACGTGACGTAAAAAATCCAGTTTCATCGAATTACATTCAATTCAACCTAATTCTTTATTGAAAAGCAAAGATTGAAATCTTTTCTTATCTTTTAGATTTGCATTCCTCATATTGTCTCATCTTTTGAACTATTCTCCTCTTGTATAATGCAATACAGCAGAATTTGAGAGTTATAGAGTTTATCGATCGCTAGGTTAAAAACCTTCGGAGTCAAAAAAGAACTCATCTCTGCGTTAAAAACAAATCTTCAAGTGATTTTCTCGACAGAAAGACAGAAACTATACAATAGGAAAGTTTGTTATTCTGGTAGAGCAAACTAATTGGTTGGAATAGTTTGACCATTTAATAGTAAGTTTTTTAGCCTAGCTATCTAAAATATATATATATATATATATATATATATATATATATATATATATATATATATATAACGGAGTGTGGGCCTATTTGTCTTTGCCTATATTTGTGCGTTTGAGTGCATGTAAATAGTGCGTGCATGTAAATATGTACCAGTTTAATATTTATTTAATCGGGATCAAAGGAACAGTGTTAAGAACAGCCAAGGTCCGGCTGATTTTGAAATAGCATTGACACAAAGTTGAGCTATTCGTGAACTCCTGAAGTTAGAGCAAAGATTTGAGTTCAGTAATTGTAAAGACAAAACCCTAAACATTTTGTGTTTGTTATTTGTTCTTTACAGACAAAATATATTCACTATTAGGTAAGTGAAACTGTTTTGTAGTGCGTAGATGGGTAGATGGCAAAACTTTTGTCGTGGAAAAAATTACAATCCGCCTCTATTTCAAACTTGAAGTTGGAAAATTATCGACAAATCTGATTTCAATAATTTTCTATTTCAATGTATAGCAAACGCCGTCAATATGGATTTATGATCGCAGTATGATATATCTGGTGAACGCAAAGTAAGCCCAAGTAAAATTAAGCCGACACAAAAGCTTGTCGAAATTTATGTAATAGTTAAGACGAAATCTTCTAGAAATAAGACATTATTAACCGTTACAATCAAAACTGCGCATCTCGCGTCGAAATTAACAATTAACCCCCCCCCCCCCCCCTGTTTACCCCCAAACTGATGCAAGAGTAGGAGGGTAAATGTCTTTGGGGGTAAAACCGTGTAAGATTAAGGCGGTACGGGGGGTAATGGGTTGTGGGGGGGGGGGGGGGGGGCTAATGAGGGGGATTTTTAAAATTCACCCCCATATTTACCATCCAAAAAATGTAAGAATAGGGGGTAATTTTAGGGGGGTGAAACGGTGCAAGATAAAGAGGGTAATAGGGGTAATGAGAAAGGGGGGAATTGTTAGATTTTACCCCCCGAATTATCATACAAAAAAACCTCCGTTAATAAAACTGTTATAAATGGTAACTAGTAAAAAATAGACAAATATTCAAGAGACACGTGAAAATTAGCATAGTTTTTGCAAACTTTCTAGTATCTGTTTTGTTATAGCTCACTCTTTATTGTTTCTTGATATTCTATAAACAAGTGAAGGCAAAGTGGATCAATGGCTATTTATGGTATAATATTTTTTCATAAAAGTTTGAGCAAAAATAAAAAGTCTGTTTACGAGTAAAAATAAGTCCCAAGATTTCTCCTTTCCCATGAAAAGACCGAACTTAATTCTTTCATGAAACTGCAGATTTGTTATTTTCAGCTCAGTATTCTAAGATTGTTATTTCTCAGAAAACTCTGTTAAACTAATTTGTCCTGTTCCCTCTTTAATTGCAGTTGGATGAACTAATATCATATTAGGAATTATTGTTTGACTTCAAATAGGGTAGTAGAAAATTGTCAGAAAGTAATAATTTAACCCCCAAAATTACACTTACTCTTACACCATTTTAACGCCCCAAATTACCCCCTCACCCCTAAGTCTTGCACCCAATTACCCCCCATTACCCCGGAACAGATGTAGAGGAGTTTTGAGGGGAATGAGATTTTAAAATTTTCCCCGATTACCCCCCTAATCTGACATCTTTTTTGGGTGCAAATTATTATGCATTGCAGTTTACCAAAGAAACAAAGAAATGTCTTTTTTAGTCATGTAGTGTCTGCAGGCCTTAGCGAACAGCTGTCCACCCCTCTCATCCGCCGTGGAATTTAATCTGGAAACTGGTTGGGGGGGGGGGGGGGGTGCGCTTTTCACGGCGAAACGCGCCTACTGTCTCGCCAGGGATAACTTATAATATACTTATACCTATATTGAAAAATTTCGGCTTTTTACAGCCATTTTTCAATTTTCGGCTTGCTAACCTATCGGTTTGTTTGACCGCCACCGATTTATCAATTCATCTCCCAGCCGCTTTTATTTTGTCAAACAGATATTGCGATCTTCATCAGAAATTCAGAAAGTCACCGTAGAGTGTTATGAATATTACAATAGCCTTCTCTAGTAAGTCGAGCGCAGTGTCAGGACAAACCACTTGACCAAAAAATTTATCATCTGCCAAAATGCGCAAAATTATTGCAACGTGAAAAACATATTGTGAAAAAATGGGAGAACTCGTGCTAGCTCGAAGTTTTTTGTTCAAACAAAATTTTTTGTATTTGAATTTTTCAGACTAACATTTGTGGTGTCAAGAACTTTCCTAGAAAAAGGAATTTCAAGAATTTGGCTTTTTAAAAAGTTGCAATTAAAGTTTTCACATTTCGAAGAAATTGAGCCCGAAATTTTATCTAAATTTTCTCTTCTTACGATGATTTAAGACAAGTTAGGTAGTTGCTATTTACGTTGTTTTCCTAAAATTAACTTTATATATGGTTCGGGTACATCATAAATTGTGAAGCAATAGAAATTTGGTGCCAATTTCTGTCAAATTAGACTAGATTTTGAATAAAAATTTTTCAAAATAAGTTCGTAAATCCATCACTTCAGATATTCAGCATTTTTTTGCAATGATAGGATTGAAAAACAGCTGTTTATATTTCTGACATTTTCATTATCTTACTCTTAAGAACGCGTTTTCAAGAACAGAAACCTATGAGAAAAATTTTCAGAAAAAAATTTTGGTAACATTAAGTATTTCCTAAATATTATTTTTAACCTATCAGTATGTTTGTTTTTGCATTTTTTAAATATCTTATGAAAAAAATATTTAAATAATTTGAGATCTGTCGTAAGTAGTAAATTGTTCTAAATTTGAATGAAATAGAAATATGAATATAACTAGTATCACAAATTTGAAGCTAAAAAGTTATGTTCTGAGGTTTAGTCCAGAAAACTTTTGCCCAGATATCGGCTAACAAAGTTGGCTCTAATTTAAGAAATTTTTGTCTTTATGGAGACTTGAAAAGTTACAAAAGAACAACTTTTAAACAAGTTTTCATGTTTGATCCTTTTGTTTTAAAACTTGAGTTTAAATTTTGTTCAAAATAACTAAGTTTTCAGTCAGTGACAAAGAGCAACCATAAGAAGCGTCATCGACTTCGTGTGCTAATATTAAGCTTCTAAGATTACGGTTCCGAGAAATTGGATCATAATTGTAAATTGACTTAAGAAGTTGACTTTACGTTTTTTGTTTATTTTAGAAGTCAATTAGCAGTTGGATTATGACCATCAATCTAGTCCAGTTGAATGAGTTCGTTTTTCAAAAAACGAATTCCCTTACTGCTGGAAAGCTGAATTGGAAGTCATAAAGCAATCAGATTACATAACGTTTTTTGTTCTCATGCTATATGAGGACTACTGTTTGAAGACTTTCTTTTTTTCCTATTTGCGATTGCGCGAATTATCTGAAGTGATTTAACTGCTTTTCTTGTTCAGCTCAATTTAACCTTTTATTGAACAACTGTTAAAACAGCACTTGAGACCCAAGTAGAGCCACTCGTTTGTGAAGGAGAGTTACTCAAGTAATTTCGATTCCTGTGATGACTCAGTTTTTTTTTCTTTTTTCAAAATTAGGATATAAAAATAACAGCTTTTCAGAATTTTGTCGTCAATTTTGTCGTCATTGCCGATATAGTGATGTGATGCACTTTATGTGTTAAGATGTCACGCACAGAATTTTGAGAGCCTTCGTGTTATAGTTTTTAATGCATAAAGTTATTTTTAACAACCTACGTTAGCAACTACAATATCTCATCGTATAGTTTTTGATATGCAACCGAACATGAGAAAACTCGGTAATTAAAATATATCGTACTTGTGACATCAACTGCTATTTTGTAATCAGAATAATAAATCTACGGTTTTTCTTTTTTCACCCCGATTCATTTAACCCCCTATATTTTCATTTGGTATCTAATCACCCCTCAGTCATTTAACTCCTAAATTTATTTGTCACGAAATCGGTCTAACACCAAAGTCTCTTATTTATTTCGGCGTCCAAAAGATTAACTAGCAAAGCTGAAGTGCAAAAGACTTAAAGATTTTAGCTATATAAGTCACGATATAAGGCTTCGACGTAACTCCCTGAGGACGCACAGAGGGCGCCCATTCAAAATTATTCGGAATAGGGCCAAAAAATCAGGACATCGAATCTGAAGACCAAAAAGAGAAAGTTGGGCATTTCGGCTTTGGGTATTTTGGAATTGGGTGTTTCACATTGGATATTTTTACACATTAGGTATTTCGGCATTGGGTATTTTGACACATAAAAGATTTTGTCTTTGGAAAGGTGACATGTAACAGGGATATCATATAATATAATCAAAATCTAAATTGTTGTTTTCAACTTAGTTTTTTGATCGGCAAAATTTGGCTTTGATGTTCTTTCAAAAATCTCTCAATTGATTTCGGTAGCTGAGCTCAACAAAGATATATTGATTTTTTCGACCGCCATTTGAGCAATAAAGATTGGTTCACTTGTCTGGCTACTTTGAATATTATACCATGCAACCTAGTATTGATTATTTTCAATGGCGCCCTATTCAAAACAGTGCGGCAAGTTTCCTTGGTCACTTGAAAAAAATGCCTGATTAATAAATAGCTTTGAAACAATATTTTTCATCGATATCCTTATTTTCAGGTTAACCTGGCGTTATTTTAGCTTGGGAAATAAATAATGATTCTCTCTGCGATTTGGGAGCACGGCGGGGGAGGGGAGGGAAGGGGGTAGAAAAAAGTGGAGGAGCGGGGCTCTTTGGATTTTTTTAAAAAAGTTTGTGATCCAATAACCGCGCATAGCATCCGAATATTTGAAGTATTTGAATAATTTATAGACACTTTGGGATTTTTCGCTTTTTATTAAATACAAAACTGGCTGTGCGGTTGTGTTGACATAAGTTTTTTAAGTCCGCCTTTTTTCAGCATATTTTTGAGGTCAATAAGAATTTAAAAGAAATGTGAAGCTAAAATAAAGCAAAGAGCATTTAATATATTTTAAACCAAATGTTGCCAATTGATTACCAACCAAGCGACCTCTGTTATAATTGTATACTTTTAAATACTGTTCCTTAACAAAACGTTTCATCAGAATTGGTTTGAAAAAATCAGGGGGGAAAATTTGTATAAATTTATTTTTAATTAGCTTTGCCATAGTTTAGACGGCTTTGTTTTCCGTGTTTTTCCTTTGACTTTAGTTGTATACTTTTGCCATACTGGGAAAATCTAGTTTCTATACGGGGAGTGAAGATATTTTTATAACGCAGAGAGTTGGAAGCAAAATATTTCCCATTATTTGGAGTCTCCTTAGCGAATAATAATAATAATATTGCTTATTCCTTATTTCTCACCTATACTTTTTTACTGTGACTGGTACCTACATGTAAAGGGTATCCATATTTATAGG